>NW_009258947.1:485260-485935 GCF_000687185.1 Egretta garzetta
GGAAAGGCTGAGAGAGTTGGGCTTGTTCAGCCTGAAGAAGAGAAGACTGAGAGGGGACCTTATCAACACATACAAATATCTTAAGGGCGGATGTCACGAGGATGGAAGCAGTCTGTTTGCAGTGGTGTCCAGTGACAGGACTAGGGGCAATGGGTGCAAACTGAAACATAAGAGGTTTCAGTTGAATATGAGGAAAAACTTCTTTACTCTAAGGGTGACAGAGCACTGGAACAGGCTGCCCAGGGAGGTTGTGGAGTCTCCTTCTCTGGAGATATTCAAAGTCCGCCTGGATGAAGTCCTGTGTAGATTGCTCTAGGAGAGCCTGCTCTAGCAGGGGGTTTGGACTAGAAGATCTCCCGAGGTCCCTTCCAACCCTTGCGATTCTGTGATTCTGTGATTCTGTGACTACCATTCTGAACAGATCACCATTTTAGGGGGTGGAGGGGGAAGCTAAAGATCTTGATTCTAAGACCTGATTACCCCAAATAGAAAGCTCTCTACAATCTGTAAGTGAAATACATGGCACTTACTTTCTTGCTGCATATTCCTCAAGTACATATCTTGTCTGAATGTTGCGATAGGACTGATCGAAGTGCTTGTGCCTCCTCTGGTAAAATGGCACCACTACTGATGACATCCTTCAGTTTGTTACTGGCAGTAATTCCTGGAAAGAGT
>NW_009258947.1:485963-532215 GCF_000687185.1 Egretta garzetta
TTCAGACACTTAGGTTTGATATTTTTAAATGCATACACTTATGTGTGTACATGTACAAATGCATAAAATTCCATCAATTTATGACAAATAGAGCCATCAATGATATACATGGGCACCTCGGGATGTATTTCATCAGCCACACAGTGAGCCATGGAATCACAGATGAAAGAGCTAGAAGAGAATTTGTCAGACCATTTTCCCCTTCCTTGCAGATGTCATTTAACACCTCCATGCAAATCTGACAGCTTTTGGGGCATTTTAGGTGTTTCAGCTCTCTGCTCTTCAAACCTTTTATTTTGTCCCTTATTGCAATTTATGTTCACTGTTTTTTGTCCAGTTCACAATGACAACAAAAAATGGACCATATTCACCCACTTTTGCAGCAGCCTTTTGAAGATTTTATTCACATGACCTTTCAGCTCTCTTGTTTAGACTAAACAAAGCTGGCTCATCCAATCTTTTCTCATTCTGGTTGCCCTCCTGTGGACTTTCTTCAAAGCATGGCATAGTTTGATCAATATTTGGATAGAAGGTTGTCAGGAACATTCAGAGAGCTCCCAGAAGCAGTGTGGGTGGGAAGAGCATGTTTACCACTGAGTTGGAGTTAAGCAAATTCCCAACCATGGAGATAAAATAAGAAAGAGGTACCCACATCCTTTTAGGTTAATTAGAAATATGATTACAACCTCTTGCAAAAGTGGGGAATGTTACCAGCCATGTCCTGAGTAGGTGCCAGCTTGTGTAACTACCGTCTGCTGAATAAGTCCCATTTACATTCTCAGCTGGATGTGGGGCTCTTTACTCCTGAGCCACTTGCCTAAATGGTGGTGAGGGATTGCAAGGGGCAACTGAACAGCCAACACCATCCCCAAGGGATGGCTGCAATTCAGTGACAAAGGGAGCAATTTCCCAATACGAAGTCTATAAAACAGTTTGGGCTGAATCCGGAAGGTTTTAGTCCAGCAAATTCCTGCAATAACATCTAATTTCCTCCTGAGAGGTAAGGAGAACGCCCCTGTCGTTACACTCCCCTACAGGGCACAGCCTATCAGCTGCACTCCAGAATCACAGAATGGCAGGGGTTGGAAGGGACCTCGGGAGATCATCCAGGCCAACCCTCCTGCTAAAGCAGGGTCACCCAGAGCAGGTTGCACAGGATGTCATCCAGGCAGGCTTTGAATATCTCATGAGAAGGAGACTCCACAACCCATCTGGGAAGCCTGTTCCACTGCTCTGTCACCCTCAAAGTAAAGAAGTTCTTCCTCACATTCAACTGGAACCTCTTATGCTTCAGTTTGTGCCCATTGCCCCTTGTCCTGTCACTGGACACCACTGAGAAGAGTCTGTCTGTGTCCTCGTGACAACCACCCTTAATAAGACATTTGTAAGCATTTGTAAGATCCCCTCTCAGTCTTCTCTTCTTCAGGCTAAACAAGCCCAGCTCCCTCACCTTTTCCTCATAGGAGAGATGCTCCAGAAGCTGGGGCATGGGCAGAGGCACGGCCTGGGACCCACCTTGGGTCTACCTATGGGAACTGAAGCAACACTAGCTCATCCAGGGGCCACGTTAAAAGGGTGTCAGGATCCTGGAGGAAGCAATGGACCTGAATGGACCTGCCCAGCCTCCTCCAGGGCTCCCCCCACCCTGCCCATGGCCTAGGACCCCATTTCATCCCCTAGGACTACCAGGCCTGCCCCAGCAACGCTGCAGCAGGGCCAGTTTCCAGCCTGGCCCTGCCCAGCCATGGGCTCCACTAACAAGAACCTGCCTGTGATGGAAATCCTCAGACCCACACCAAAGGTCTGCATTTGTCACAAGAAATCCCCTAAGTAGGCAGCCTCATGACACATATAAAACGAAAGCTCAAAGGGATTTGAATAGAAATCTTATAAACTCATTTAGATACAACATGAGTGCCTCTTATTTAATTTCAATGGTACTGACCAGTTTTAGGCCATGTCCTGTTTCCTATAAAATACCTGGAGATATGTGCTTTGGAGACAAAAATTAACAATGCTCACATTAAAATTCCATTAATAACTGTTTCAGGAAAAAAAGTGGTTTCTGGTAAAATGAGATCTAGTTGAAAATTGAAGAAATTCAATCACTACTTCTTTGTCAACTTTCAAATTTCTTGTAATTTTTTTGTTTCATTAATCTTTTTACTGTCTGACAAGTACATGCAAGCAATGTACTTTAATAAAATATCGCTGAAAATTGGTTTCTAAATGTTTATTACTTATTCTGAAAACGAAGTTTTGTGTCACATAATGGAATTTTTTATAGTATCTCGGTTTCTAAATGTTTATTACTTATTCTGAAAACAACGAAGCTTTGTGTCACATAATGGAATTTTTTATAGTATCTCATGGTTTGAAAAATCATTTTGCAAAATCCTCATTTGAGAATGGGAAACCATGATAAAATTATTGAAAAATTACAGATATTATCAAGTTATTCCATTAATTTTTAAAGTGTTACTTGTTCATGTTTTTCCTAATTGTATTCCTAGCCAGATTGTGTATGCAGAAGAAATAATTTTCTACATTTCATTGCAGCAATTTGTTCCTGAAAAATGAGAGGTAGATTTCTTATACAATATGTCATATTTTCAGATAGAAGAATATAAGATGAGTCAGTAACAAACTGTAATTCTTAGTTTAGCAAGTCACTTCATTTTGTGTTTGTTTGGCAATTTTGCCTGAACTGTATAAAATTAAACCCAAATTAATTAACACATACCCCCCCCCATGTTTTATAGGCTAAGAAATGGAAGCTTTAAACATGGTAAAATATCTGTAAATACTGTATTTTTAGTGTATAGTATTTACCAACAAAAGGAAATGCTAGTTATTGTTTAAGTAGTGTAATAAATTCCAGCTGTGTCTGATTGTTAGTTTCAGGTATTCAAAAACTGATGCCTCAAGTCATGATGTTCTCACTTTTACTTTTCTAAGAAAAAGGTTTCTGCAGGAGAAGACAGTATGTATATTTAATAGCAGATATATTTTATTAAAAAAAAGTCATGACATCTAAAGAGATGAGTTTTTACAATTTATCACCTGATAGCTGCATCTTCTGCATAACATATGGTTACCTTTTCTAGGCTTTTTCAAGAGGTATGAGAATGACAAGTCACACGTTCAGGAGTGAGAGCTGTAGGCAAAATACCAGACACTGCAAGACAGAAATAAAACACGTTTACAGCATTACTATGGGACATTAAAGAAACATATTATCAGGTTTCTAGAAAAATAAGAAAGTTAGCATGACCCAAGTTAGTACGGCACTGGGCAGCACCTTGCAGAGATGCTGGCTTAGTTAGGTGCCCGCATGCAGTGCTGAGCTGACATGGATTTATTACCTCATCATACGACACATCGTCTTAGTTACATGAACAGCCTTGGCTTCTCCTAGGTTTGGTATGTGTACATGACATTATGCTATACCTGCAGACATCAAATACTGGTTTTCTTCCTGCTGCCTAACTGTGTGGCTATTGTGTATATGCCATCTGACTTCACCCTTAGTTCGCACGTTAACCAGACAGTTAATGGTATAATGTTCCCTCTATTCTATTTTTAATTAGCCCTTTCACTTAAATGAAGGTGCAAAGGGCAAACCAATAGATTACGCTGACTCAGCTGTTTAAGTGCTACTCATGTTTACATGTGGCCCAGTTAAATAATTTTGTGAATTTATCAACATGCAATTTATGTGTTGCTGTGTATGTAACTCCCACCGAGATCTGCTGTGTAAGGTTTGCAGCGTAACGCCCAAGTGTCTGGATGGATCACAGTCTGGGCTATTTTCATTTTTGAGATAGGAGAAAACATCTTTGCCATTTATAGTTCAGCCTTTTTCCACTAAATGTAAAACTTACATTTTCATTAGCATATCTTGTACTATCAATCAGCACCCAGGGCTCCTCAAAATTTGGGTTCGGATATTTTTCACATTTACCCCAACACCCTTAGAATAGAAAAAAACCATAGCCATCCACTCCCAGCCTCCATACAAGCAATTAACTGAGCTTGTTAGCAGCCAGACTCATTTTGCCTTCTGTTAACACAGAGGGGAGCTGCTTGGCAACAATTCCAAATGTAATAATCATCATCAGTTAACTACAACGATGCTTGCAGAGTATGTATTTAATACTTAATAGTGCTGCAAAGATGAGTATCTAAAGAGCAAAATCACAGCCCCACTGTAAAACCAGCTTCAGTAGAGTCTACAGAGGATGTAGGGTATCCTGAGTTCATAAGGGAAGTTTCTATTGCCTTCCTGGGAACAATGTATTGACTGTTTTCCCAGTTTTCCACTGATGCACATTTATATGAGATGTTTCAAATATATACTAATATGTATTCAACCTACCACTGACACGAGTTAGATAACATGATATGCAGGTGACAGTTTAGCCCCACTGACGTTATCAATTTAGGTGAACCAACATTTTATTAATGGAAGTGGCAGAAGACCAAATTGCACTGGCATGTCAACTAGTGGAACTGACCCAAGAGCAAGATGCAGGCAGTAGTCTGGCAGAGGCATTGGGGGAAAAAAACATTTTCCAATGAGAAACTGAAAATTTAACAGAAAAAATGCATAAATAGGCCAAGAGAAAGATAAATTAATTTTCTGGATAATTGTAACAAATTAAAAAGCAAATCTCAAGTTCTAATCACCAAGTTCTACTGGTATATGACTGCAAAAGTTACAGAGAACTTGCTGAAAATACAGCCCATGTGTCAAAAGCAACCCTTGAACCTCACCCACATAGACTTATTAACTTACCTGGATTTAAAAAAAAAAAAAAAAAAAAGACCTACAGTTACGGGACAAGATGGTCCTAAAACACTTAGCCCCTATCTGACCTTTACTTTGGTGAAACATGGAACACAGCACCTTTGTAACTATTATTATTATTATTATTATTATTATTATTATTACTGCTACTACTCCTATTTAGTTCTACGACTGTAAATGCTGGGGACATCAGCAGGACCCAACGTGCACTACTCTGCGGTCTGTATGAAACACTCAGAAGACTATTAAAACCAAACAAAATTATTAAGTCAGCCAAAATGTCCTTAAGGATTAATGATATAAACCACAAATTACTTAAACTGTTCAAATCAGTTTACACAAATACACATTTGCACATGCTTAGGAGCATGTATATAACAATTTATACTTGTCATGGGTAAAAGGCAGAGTTCCCAAGCCAGAATATGCATAGTTTCATGCCACAGTAATACTGATGTGAATAGAAAGCAATAATCTAGGACCACATTCTTGAGCAGAGAAGCCAAGGGTCTGATATAGACATTGTTAGTTTGATAAGTGAGTTAATTTAAGATTTAAAGGACAGGCAGTAAATTCTAGCATGATCATTCACATAGCTTCAGAGAGCAGGCACGCAGCCAAATAAATTGATGGATGAGATTGACAAATGCCAGGGGAAGGAGAACATGGTTGCGCTCACCATAGATAGACAGCTTGCATTCCTAGACTCAGGAGGCTCCTGTCATGAGCGATGCACTATACAGCATGTACCTTCTCTGCCTGGCCTGTCAATGTTATACCATGCAACATGCACTTTCTTTGCTCATCTCTGTCCTTGTCCATCTGCAGAAGTGCCAAGAACAATTTGTGGGTTCTCGCCTGCCCTCACGTAGCCTATCCTCCTCATTCTGGCTGAAAGATCGGTACATCCTGCTCCCATGTGCATATCCTCATTCTTGATCTTCCCCTGTATCCCATCTTTCTTAAATAACTTTGACTTGAGGGTGTCCCATTTTTCCCATGATGTAGGCATTGTTTCCTCTAGCTGTCTGTAGATCTACTTGGTTTTAGGAAGCACTGTTTTGCTAATTCATACTTCCATGATATTTAGCTGAGAATATATATTTAATTCTTGTCCCATTTTTCCCATGATGTAGGCATTGTTTTCTCTAGCTGTCTGTAGATCTACTTGGTTTCAGGAAGCACTGTTTTGCCAATTCATACTTCCATGATACAATAAAGCCCATGATATTTAGCTGAGAATATATATTTAATTCTATGCCACCTATATAACACAATGAAAGATAAAAGGAAAAAAAAAAAAAAGAAAAAAGAAAAAAACCCCTTCTAGTCATCAGTTGCTTCTAATGACCTGTTTAAAGAATTACCCTATTGCCTCAGAAAATACGTGGTCCTTTCCAGATGGTTATGTCAATCCTGTAGAAATTGCAGTAGGTAATAATATAAGAACATTTTCTCCCAGGAAACTTACTTTGGTGGAAATCTTGTAAAACCAATATGAATCATTATGCAGCTCATAGACACTGCAGTCTAAACCAGAATGGGATGTAGAGGGTCTGGTAACATCTTCCCCATTTTGGTAATAAACTTTTAAAATGCTATTATGTCTCATCAGTCTTTTATCTCTGTGTGCATTTGTATATTTAGATCTTACACAGAAAATTACATTCTGTGGGTGAAAAAGGATGAACTTAAAAAAATCACACAAACTACTGTCATTTTAAGATGCTTCTGGCTTTCCCATTGAAGAAGTTTTTTCCTTCTGCATAGTAAGAATTCAGTTCTAACTTTTTTTGACAACAAAATACAAATGCTGCTGAAATTAAAAAAGTACATGGAATTCCCATTTGCTTAAACCAGATGGAATTCCAGACATTACTCAGAAAGCTTTGAGATTCCTTGTTTTTTTTTTCTTTTCTGACATCTTTAGCTACATCATAGCTGGTCTTATGTTTTACTGATCGTACCACTTGTGTATGGGAATAGCATTATCCTAGTTTCACAAATCGGTTTTAAGCAGAAATCTTGTGGACAACAGATTAAATCTTGTTCAAACCATCCCCAGAAGCACATGCATTACTCTTCTCATTAAACCTAAAATGGAATTCTCTCATCAACTTCTAGTCATCCAAATGTCCAGCAAAGCAACATTTTCAGGCAGCTGATGATGCTGGAGATAACAGATGGGTCTATTCTTTATTAATAACTTAATATGTTTTGATTGAATAGACTTCTAACATTTCACTACATCTGGTGATTCTGCTTACAAAGACATACAGGTAGATTAAGCAGTTTAATGCCATCATTGGGCTATAGCACATGTATTGTCAGTTAGACTGCATACCTTGACCTTGTAATAGTCTCTGAATGGTTTTCTTCACCCTCTAGCCATAACAGTTAGTGAGGAGGCAATTTGGAATATACCATGGGCGATCATGGTCATGGTCATAGCCACAGCCCTTGATGGAGTTAACCACCAGCTATGCCCTGCAGCAAACAGGTATGAGGCAGAGCCATAGATACCCTTCCCTCAAGTGAGGTCATTGCTGCGGAGGGGAACACCAGTTCCTGAATTGTTGTGAGTCTAAAAAATGTAATTTTGGCTTTTCTATGACTCTCATGATGGAAGGGAGTGGAAGCCACCAGTTTGACTTCTCTTGCCATATCCTTGTTATAAGGTAAACTGCACAGAGTCCAGGGTGAGTACTTCTGTAGACACTTTCTTAAGAAGTCATGATCTTAAATGGCCAAATTGACTTGAAACCTTGCCATCCTAATACTCCAAATGCACAAAGAGTCTCAACACATTCCCATAAAGTTTTAAGATTCCCCTTCATGTGGTGAGTGCAGGACATACATCCCTTCAACTGGACAGCAAGGACTGTGAGACAGTGAGAGTGAAAATCAGTCACTTCCCAACTTTCATTGTCCTTCATTACGATGCTTTCACTGGGTCATGGATATTATCAACACAGAGGTGTAGTTTCAAGAGCATGAACATGGTTTTCCAAGGCTCTATCAGTGGTATTTAACTGGAATTTTCTTGTGGCACAGAACACATCACGTAGCCTAGAGCAATACAGACACCAGAAATGCGTCTTCTGAAGACAAGTACTTGAAAGTATGGTAGACCAAAAATAAAAGTGAGGGGTTTTCTCCTATCTACATTCTATTCTTCAGCATGCCAAATAGTTTTTCCAGCTACCATAGGATTTTTTGCTTAATTATTTACGCACATATTTCAGATAAATCATGGTTTGTCTCTTTATAGAGTATAAGCACACAAGAAAGTGGCATTGTCAATATAAGCGTAATTGGAGAAGCACATATACCAGTAGAGTTATGGACTGGTATAATGTAGTCCTTTATATGCAGAAAGAAACAGAGGAAACATAATACACAATAAAATCAAGCTGACTATGCAGAGAATTAACCAATTCTTCTTTACTTTTTTGTTTGTCTTTTCATAAATCAATCTGTGTCCTTCTTATTGCTTGTTTTCCTCGAGAAAGGTAATTTTTTTTACAGAATAGCACCCAACACCCTCCCACAATCACTCCCATTTGTTCTGAACAAGAAAAACCTAGATGAAAAATAGACTTACCAGGGGATATAGAAAAACTGCAAAGCAGAGAGGCAGACCAGCTTAGTAAACTCTGGCTGAGGAAAACAAAAATAATTCCCCTCTCTAAAGGCTACTGCCCCTTCACTCCCATTTAAGGGCAGATGCAATGCTATATTTAGAACTAACCAAGTGATTCTCCCAAACCCGAGGTCAGCCTAATAGGCAATAAGGGTATGATGTAAAGGCAGAAGAAAAGCCCTACCCCATATACAGTTTTATCCTGTATTTTAATAAAAGCTAGACCTCATTCCTAAAAAAAAAGCAGTTGTTTATGTTAAAAGTGGGGTTTCTTTTCCCAGCAACACCAAACACATGGGAAACAGTTTAATGTCAGAAAACAGCTTAAACTTTTTATTTGTAAATGATTGACATTTTAAAATAATCAGAAACTTAGAAGACCAGTGAGAAGACCAGACATAAACTCCAAAATGTTATTAGTAGAGACATGAGATCCCCTTGGTGCCTCGGGCTGTAAAATGAGCCTCCCCATTGCCTCTTTAAGAGGTCCCTGGGTTTGAGAACATAGCTGCAATGTGTGAAGGCATAGCAACTATATAAAAAGCCACTTAACATGGATTTAAAGAAATTCCAGTTCCTACTCACTATTTACATCTCCGTAATGTCACCGGTCAACCTGAGAGAGATTTCTTGTGTCTTGTAGGTAAAGTAGGAGGAATTAATGCCTAGAGGCATATACAAGCAGAGTGAAAAACACAGCCAAAGCAATCAATTTTGTGAGAACCTGATGGTCCCTGATGTTCCCTGAATACTACCAACTAAAATGGAGGTTTGGTGCCTGTAGGGCTCCTAGATTTCTATCCAGAAGATAGATGGTGGCTCTGACATGTCCAGATGTGATGGGGTAGCAGCACTTGCTCTGCAGAGCTGGGGAGCGTAGGCTCCATCACTCTGCCCCATTCTGGTGGTGTCCAACCCCGTAGGGATTTGTCCCGTGACATGAGCCCATATGAGGGAAGGGAAGGCAGGGTAAGAACTCTGACAAGGCTTTGTAATAAGTGTGAAGAAAAAAAAAAATCACATTCCTCTTATTCTGCCTGGAAATAAGGACAACAGGTCTGGGAAAACCTGGATATACAGCAGACTAAATCACACTTCATGACTTGGCCTATAATGACTCAAATATCCAGCGAGTCAGCAACATACAGTGAGTAGGGAATTCATTGATATTCAAAGTATCTGAAAATAACAAGATCTATTTTCCATTTACTTATACAGGAATGGGATCAAGACCAAAGTCACTAAGTGACAATTAAGATCTTTCAGTGCTCAGTATAAGAAACTTTGATACATGAACAATGCACTTTTAAGTCACGCTTTCTTCTTATGCATACACATACGGGAAGCAGAGCAAGATGTGGAAAAGCCTTTACCCAACTGCTTCTAATCGCATCTGCAGTATTCATCCAAGTTTCCTAAATAGCTCTGCTAAGGATCTTTCCCACTTTCTTATTGTCTAGGACTACCATTTGCTTGACACAGACTTTTCCCTTCCTCCCATCAATCCTAAATTATAACCCAGCCTGACAGAATTAGATCTACAGAGATGGACCCAGTGGAACGAGTGCATATGCACTGAGCGTAGATGCTGCTGCAGAAGCAGCTGTCAAAGTAATTAGTGTGTAATAATCCAGAGCAAACCCACTTTACTTACACAGCTCCTTCTCTTCTCTCCTATTGCATTTTCCTGTGGGAGGTAAGAGGTCAGTTTTCAGGCAAACTTTAAAGTTCTCATTACACTCTCTGCTTTTAATTTCTTGTTCTATATTTATTATCTTTAAAGAAATGGAGGAACGCACAGCCTGCTCTGTCTGCCTTTACAGTTGAGCTGTCTTCTATTTTAAGTTCTTTCTTCAGGGTGTGGTTGGATGTCAAAAATGTGAACGTGCATCCTGAGGGCTGTGGGGACCATGCCATAGGCAAGAACCAGCCTTGCAGTGGGGCTGGGCCCAGGTTGTTTCTGGGTAAGTAAATAAATAAATTCTCCTTCTCTTCATAAATACTCACAAAATATGATAGAAAGGAAAACTACAATATTGTGGTTTTCAGTGGTATTGAAATTTAGGCAGCAGAGTATCTACCATCCAAAAATTATCCAGCATTTTAATCATAAAATAATTTACATTACATTCTCAAACTTCCTCCCTGACACTGAAAGCATCTTCCCCTAATCCTCCACTTCCCAAACAGAGGTTCTTCCCTAAGAGGTAGTTTTTTAAAGCTGAGATTTAGCAGGGTATCAAAAGGATTATTCAAGCACTTAAAACTGAGCATGTGCTAAAATCCTTTAGTGAATGTAGTATTTTAGAATTACTTAATCTTATACCAGTCCCTTGATGTGGGTTGTACTGATACAGCCTTAAGTAATGGCTCAACTACTCCCATGAAGACCAAGACCAAGACCAAGAACGGAGCTCAGAAAAAAGATGCATTAGCTTTGTAGCATTGGAGAAAACATCAAAACAGTAATGAAATGTAATGTAATGGCATTAGAATGTTATTAGCCTGTAAGAGTGCCTTGTGCTTTTAGCTTTCTCCAGTTGCAAGAAAACCTAATGTATCTTTGTATGGAAGCTTCTGAAGTCTGACTCACTCTGTTAATATGTTAGCTCTTGATTTCTTCAAATGCTTTGAGCATATTTATAGCTTTATATGAATTAAAATATTGGTAACTAGCCATGAAGTTCCTCATCTCTGCAGCAGTCCTAATTATTCACCAAGACCTATGGTAAGGTTCCCAAAGCCATGCTAGAGCAACAGATGCTCTGCACTGGTGATCACAGAGCAGTCTCTAGGATTTCCTTCACAGCTACCCAAGTCCTAGCGTCTCCCTTGGCGTTACAGACGAAAGACAGAACAATGCATGCAAATTCAACCATATGAAAAATAAATCATGCTCTTTCCTCGGTTACTGTCTTTGGTCAGAAGTTCAGGATTATCAACGATGGGGTCCATATATGTACCAAATAGAATGTGTCTTATTCAAAAGAGAATACCACCACCTGAAAGTCTTAATTAAAAAAAATTTTGGAGGCAGTGCACCCACTTATGAAGATTAGCTAACAAGAGAGTAGTAACAGATGCGCTCAACTGCTGACAGCTCAGTAAATGTGTTCATGCCAGCTGAGCACAAATTCCCAAGGGAAAACACACCTGATTGCCTCTTTCAGGTGGGGAGAGAACAAGCTCATCCTGGCTCCTAAGAGCCTTAAACACTTCTCTCTCTACTTCCTACTTTCTGCTTATTTTCATTTTTCTTGATGCATTTTCTCTTCTATTAGAATTTTCTTATTTTCTTTTTCAGTGCCCAGCTTGCAAGTATTTTAAGGCTGCAAGATGCCAAAAGCTAAAATGACCCCTCCCAGAAATGAGGATAGGCTTTGTGGAGATGAGATGATACAAGACCCAAGACACCTGGGGAGGAGGAGACACTTGCAACCAAGGGAAGGCTGTGCAGCTCCCGGGAGAGAGGACAACAGCAGCTTCAGAAAAAAAAAAAACCACTTGCTAGAAGCTGTTTCAAGCAGCCAGACAGGGATTTTCAACTGGCAATTTGATAGAGCTAGACTGAACTGCATCCAGAACATCAGACATTTCTAGTACTAGCCTTTGAAGAAAAAATAAATACCTGAATATACAAACTGCTGGGATTTTTTCCCTGCAACATAAGATAAAGTGAAACTTTTAGTAAGTATCCTTATTTATATCTAAGATGACAAACACACCACTGAGTTACAGAGTTACAGTTAGTCAATCATTTGTAAGATATTTAAACAGTAATGTGTCACCCTGCTGTCCAAGAACCCACCCTGGAGCACATCAGAGTCAGTGGTAAGGTTTTACTGACTCAGGAAAGCTCTGATTCATATCCTTCTTGATTTAGTGCTTATTTAAAAAGTTGAGAGAGGGTTAGCTCAGCCACAGAGAGAAAATACAGGGTTGCCTGGTGCAGCAGAATGTTTCAACTACTTATTTTGTGAGTTACTGGAAGTGGCAACAAGAGTATATTTTCCCCTGCTTTGGACAGCATAAAATACTCTAGAGCTGGTAACGGGCTGACAGTGATACTTCAATTAAAATTGGGGTTTCAGCCAGTGGGAATGTTTAGCTAAATATGTTTTGCTAAATTTTATGGTGAGTCAAGCAAATTACAGTCTCTCGTCAGTGATGTGAAGTCACAGCTCAGATTTCAAAATTGTTTTTTTTTTTAATTTCATTAAATTTTTTTGAATTGTTTCTGATAAACCTTAATGAAAACAACACCACTTTACTACAGTTTACTAAATGTAGTTAGTTAGACAAATGATACCATAGTAGACCCCACTAGCAGTGTATCAGTTCAGTGGCACCTCTTCTTTTACCATTACAATGAGATCTATCTTTCATCCAAGTGCAAAGATAAGGACCATAATGACTTTTGTCTTACCCTGGTATATTTGTTCAAGTGTCACACAATATGCTCTGCAGATATCTGCTGTAGCAACAATTATTTCTATCAACTAATCTCAATGTCAGCAGCAACAGATTAAATCTAAACACGACTACGGGTTGTGAGAGGGCAGAGGCAGGAACTAGTTGCACTGCAGTCATGCAGCCCAGAGGCTTCACCACCCTGGGAAATGCAGGCGAGACACCTACAGTCCCAAATCCACCACTGGGTAGCGCCATGCTATGTCTATTTTAATGCCTTCAGGCTTTAGTATCTGCCAGCTGTGGGGGTTACTGCTCATAACAGCACCTACATACAGGACTTACACCAGATAAGCACAGACAGCCCAGTCACAGAATCAAAGAATGGCTGAGGTTGGAAGGGACCTCTGAAGGTCATCTGGTCCAACCTCCCTGCTCAAGCAGGGTCACCTAGAGCCAGTTGCCCAGGATCATGTCAGACGGCTTTCCAATATCTCCAAGGATGGAGAGTCCACAACCTCCCTGGACAACCTGTGCCAATGCTTGGCCACCCTCACAGTAAGAAAAAAAAAAAGTTTCCTGATGTTCAGAACCTCTTGTGCCCATTGGCTCTGGTCCTGTCCCCTCCTCCTCTTGGGCTGGCAAAGTCTGAAGGTCACTAGTGCAGGCACACACACGACAGTCTCCAGGTTCACAAGCACACACACATTGGCTGTCTGGTCGCCTACTCTCTCTGGTCTAGGTCAGTGCTCATTGCAAACAGATCCACGCACTCATACACTCATCGCACAGGTACCCCACACCCACAGGTCCCCCTCAATACCTACATGTAGGGTGTAGGTGCCCCTACACCCCCAGTCTGACTCCAACAGCTGGCACCCTGTCCACTCATGCTGGTCCCCCCAGTAACTGGCACTCAGTCCATGAAGCACTCATGCATGTGGAATGAAGAGTGAGATTACAGTCAAGAATGGTTTTAAAGGAGACGGGACAGACTGTGGTGATCAGGTGCAGGGCTCAGTCAGACAAGGGTACTGACCAGCCCTTTTTTAGGCACGACTGACCCCTTTTATACACTTTTCTGCCTGTTCCTCTCTTTGTTCGTCCCCAATTTCTTCCCCTAAACATTTCTTCATCACTTTGCATGGATCTACCGGTTCCCACTCCTCTGGTCCAGCATTCAGGATCTTCACCTGCCCTATCCCAACCCCTCCAGTTATAATCTTACCAGTTGCAAACTCAAGGTTAGTTTTTCTGGAATAACCCATCAATTAGTGTGACTGGCAAGGTTTGTTTCTTCTCATAGTCTCCATCATTGTTTGTCAGTTCTGTATCTCTCTATGTTTGTTGCCTTCACCTTTTCTTATCAACCTGATTTTATGTGCTCCTCAATCAGATCATCTTGCTGGAATAAGCATTCTCACACTCCATTATCCTTACCAATTAGTGCCACTAATCAGGTTTGTTTCTGATTATTGACTTCGTTATCACTAGTCAGTCAGGTTTTTTGTGTCCCTGTGTTTGGCTTTTCCTTATCATCCCATTTGACAGGGTCCTCAATCAGATAATCTTACTGCAAAAAACATTCTCGCACTCCACATATCTTCACACAGATAACATGGAAATTATCTGCTCCTGTTTCACAGGGAAAAAGGAGAAGGAAAGGACTACATAACAGATCACACAGCAGATCACAATGAGTCCAGTGTGAGAGCTGACATGAAAACGTCAAACAATATCAAGTTCAGGTATATCCCACTCTTCAAGGTTATTGAACTTTGTGTGGCATATCCATCAGTTCATGTCACTGAAAGCATGGAGCTATGCTGTGTATGGCCCGTGCCACGCATGACATACTATCTGACTTATATGAACATAAACGTGCTCTAGAGAAACAAGCCACCTTCTATATTCTTGGAAGAAGGTAACTCTCCTCAGAAAAATGGTACTGTTTGGTTTCATCTACAACAGCTTGAAGGAATGATGCAGTGGAGGTCTGATCAGATTCACTGTAAACAGGCAAGAACTATTAGAAATGCAGCCTAGGCATGATTTTATTTAGGAATGATAGCAGCTGCACCCCTTAATTCCTGTTCCCCACTACTGCTGGGTTTCTTTGATTCTTTGGTTGTTATAACTGAAAGGATTGAGTTCATCACAGGTAGGTACAACCACAAGTGTGCTAAGACTGCTGGTCCAGGCAAGCCCCAAATTTACACTGTTTTAGCAGAAAATGTTTGACATTTTTAGTAACAACAAGGGAAGAAACCACTCTCTTGCAGAAGTGCCAAAGGATCGTACTGATACTTCTCCAACTGCTCTGTAGTTTCTTCTCCAGGTCTTCAAGAGCAATGCCATAGTCCATATGGAAAAGCAACATTTCATTACAGAAAACAGATTGAGGGGTCTTACTTGATTATTCTCTCCCAGACTCTAATTACTGTTTCTTTCTATGGTCCATATTCTCATGCTTCAAATCAAGCTACATTTGGAGGTCACCAGTTCTCACCATTACTGCTACTGCTCCTCAGTTACAGCACAGCTGCAAGTGTCCCTGATGGGGAGGCTTCACTGAATTCTTTGGCTGTGCCATTAACTGATTATTTACTCCTCTCATTCTTTGCATTCAGTTGCCACTAAATCAATCATCCGCTAGCATCCTTGGTGCTCAAGTTAAAGACTCATTTTATTTCAAAGAGCGCTTTTACCCAAATAAAGACTGTAGGATTCCCCACACAAACACTCTTCACATTCAAACACAGCTTAGACAAGTTATTTGTACATTTTTCTTTTTATTTTTTTTCCTAAGTCATCTAGCCTGTGTCTTGTCTCACATGCTGGGCTTGCTGAGTATTGCTCTGCACCTATATTTTTATCACAAGGTAATATTTACATTTCTGACTGAAAAACTTTTACAGATGTAAGTATATACATTTTGATTCCTACCTTACTGATATCTGAATCAGTTTTTCCATTATTCTTAATTTTAATCTGAGAAAGTTACTGGTTCCAGATACACAGATAGCTTGAGATGGCAGAAATTATTTTTCTCCACAGGCAGTATAGAGCCTGTTTCTTTTATTCTGATTTTCTATTGCAATAAGGCAGCATTAGGTACCGCTCTGCATTCTACTGTAATGTATCCTAAATAACAGGTAGGCAGATTCAGAGAGCTGCAAGACCAAAAAAGGCTTTCTTACAGCTTAATAAATATCTTGAGGCCCAGGTCACATCAGAGCAACACAGAATGTAAAGCTTTGAATGCTTAGGACAGCTGTCCTCCCTCCCTCCCTGCCTCGGTGGCCTGTCTGGTTACACTTGTACCCAATCCCATCCACTGGCAGTGTTCCCCAAGTGACACAAATACTACAGCAGTGCAGGAGAGGAAAAAAATCTTGAGCTGAGTGCAGTCGTCGAGATGTCTGGGCATTTACGACAGGACAACAACAGCAACATCATAACATCCCAGCAACCGTTGGGATTGCTTAGGACACCCCAGGGAGTGACAGATCGTTGGCCCCTCCCTGACAACAGGACTGATATCAGCTGCTTGGAGTTTCCAGTGCGTGGGAACTCTTGAATGGAAAGATAAAGTTTGAGGCCAGAAGAATCATCATGATCACCTTATTTATACCTCACAGTCTGTTCAGTTACGCTTGCTACTTTCATGCTGTGACATCAGGCAATTAATAAAACATTTGGTCAAAACACCACTTGCCTGAAGTGCTTGTTCTGTAAAAGGAAATCTGTCTTAATTTGGAAATATCCAGAGATTAACTCTTCCCTACTGTTTGTACTTTCCTCCAACTCTTAATCATATTTAGTGTCAGAAATTTTGCCTTTTTTTTTATGGAGTTGGAATTTGCCTGGCAGCACCTTCCATCCAGTATTTCTTACTGACTTCTCAGATTTAAAAAACACCCAAACACGGTATTTTCTTCCTCTGAAGGTGCTCACACACTAACCCTCACACTTCACCTTCCCACTGCAATTGCTAGAGAGAATATCTCTTTCTGACTGTATGATGCTGGTGCAACCTGCTAGCACACAGCAGTCAAGACTTCTGTGAACAACAAGCTGAAAAGGACCAAAGAATTAAAACAGGTTTGATTTGGGGATGTTTATAATTGTCATTTTCCAGATGTGGGAGAAAACAGAGTGATTGCTTAGAAAATACTAGAAGCAGGCAATGAAGTAACAAGGAAGCTGGCATTATGTGTTGACCTTTGGAAAATCAGTCAGAGATGAGGGATAGACATAGGTGATGATAAATAACAAGAGATGGAAGAAATAGTTTGCAGTAGTATGTTACAAAAATGAATCTTCTAGAAAGAGGAAGCTTGTAGAAAGAGGAATCTGATCAAAAGGACACCTTAAAATAATGACCTTTTCAGCAGCTTTCTGGGAAATAGTAACTGAGCAACCTGCATTGCATTTCTGCACTGTAATATAAAAGCTTCATCTTGATCTTCAGCTGTGTGCATATAGAAAGGCAGTACACTATACTGTGCAGATCATTTTTCCTGCTTAATCCTAGGTAGAATTATACAGGTGGAAAAAACGTAAGGCTGATTGTGATAGCTGCTGGTCGAGAGGCTGCCTGACAGCTTGGAAGGTCACGTCTTCACAGGAGTCATGAAAGGAGCCAACATAGACATGTGGGAGGGAAAGTAAGAGCTCTCGTCTGGTCTTGGTGAGTTTAGATAGGCAACAAAAAGCAGTGGCTGCTTTTCTGTGGATCTCTAATCAATCACACATTTTAAACTCGTGCATGATGCATCTGGAAGAGAAAAATTGTCTCCATTTCCAGTTTTAAAAAAATATGGCACTGAAAAGAGAGCAGATCACTACACATGTATCTCCCTGCTAGCAGAAAGGACATGCATGTGCAGTGTTAGTCCCTTTCTGATGGAAGCATGCCAGCAATTTCCTGGTGTGTCACATGCCCTGGGAAACAATTGTGCCTCATGAGAGCCACATGGAAATGGTCCATTCAAGTTCCAGTCTCAAGTAATATACAGCAGCTGTCTCAATATTTGGACTTTGGACTTGCTGTGTGCCTTGTTCATTATTACTTTTTACTATTCCTCCTCCTCGCACCCCTGTACCCTCACTAATAATTCTCAGTAAAGAAAAGGGAGATGCCCAGATGTCCTGTCACTAGTGCCAGCCAGGGGATGAGAGGAAGACCAGGAAGAAAATGCTACAATCTCTCACCACTCACAGAGCCACAGAACAATCAGGGTTACATATCACTTACCAGCACAACTAACCATGCTGTCCGTCAGTCTTCTGATGGGGCTCTCTACAGGCAGTTGTGCTTCCCGCTGATGGACCTCGCAGGTACCTGGAACACGGGGGGCTACTGCTGGGCCCAGCCCTACTGAACTCACAGCTGCAAAGGTACTATATTCCTCTCACAGAACCCTTAACCTGAAATTGGGTAAGAGAATGGAAACTACTCTGGGGAGCAGCACATACATTTGCTTTGTTCTTTAAACCCTTCCTAGAGACGTGCTATTTGCCATAGACAGGGAGAAGACACTAAATGTACCTCTAGGCCTAGTCTAATAGAGTCATTCTTATGTTAAGACAACACTTATAAAATATGCACCAGGGATCTTAAAGAGGAAAAGGTCAAAGACTTGATTTGCATTCCAGAAGCTAATGAACATTTGCTTGGTGAATGTAATCTGTTGAAAGAAAAGACTAGGGAACAGTAAGCAAGTAAGGAGGAAGGATAAGTCAGAGTGTGTATAAAAGAGATCAGAAGAGGAGCCAAGTACAATGACGTCTTTCTAGGTAGATACATTACAGTTAAAGATCAACACCGAAGATCAACAACTGCCTCCAGGAAATAATTTAAATAGTAGCTGTCCAAAGATGGGACTATCTGTACAAGGTGTTTACATTTAATAATAGTCAGAATCACCTCAGATTTCTTTAAATATTCAAGGAACTTTCATCACTTGGTAATTTGGGCCACCATTTACAAGACTACCAACTAGCATTTCATTTGCCATCCTTGGATTAATTGTTATGTACATTATTAAAATTTGCATACATAAGCATTTACACTGAAATGCCATGATGATGATTAAGGGCTTAGAGTAACTGACATACCAGCAGAGGATGAGAGAGCTTGACTGTTCAGCCTGGAGAAGAGAAATCTCAAGGGATCATATGAATGTGTATAAATACCTGAAGGGAGGGTGCAAAGAAGTTGGAGCCAAGCTCTTTTCAGTGGTGCCCAGGGCTGTGGGGAGCTGGAGACTGGCACTGCTGCAACATCGCTGGGGCAGGGACTGATGGCCCTGGGACGCTGGAATGGGGTCAAAGGCAGGGTAGGAGTAGGCTATTAACTCTGAAATTACATTTGGGAAGGAAAATTGGTGAAAGCTTCCTCCATGCCACTGACTTCTCTTCAAGCACATTTCGTAGTGTTGGCCATCAGTGCAACTGCATCCATTAGGAAATGTCTGTTATCTTATTTATAACACAGAATGTAGCTTCTTGTGAGTAAGGAATGCAAAATAACAGAGCAGGGTTTCTATGGTAGCATATTTGCACTTAGACAATTGGCCTGTTAAGCTGATCAATTTTCTTTTAAAGCCTCATTTAACTTCTGCAACATGTTATGACTCACAAGCTCCAGTTTCAAATAGGTAAGTTTCAGTGAGCTATTATTTCAGTATTGCCAATTATTTAAACTTCATGCTACAATATACTTGATAAGTATCAAAGTTCATATTGAATACCATATTTATAGTATATCACATGATAGCTTGCATTCAACAAAAAGGGACCTAACATTTTTCCTGTGCAAGAAATGTAAGCCAATGCCAGCAGACCATCAGGATGTATCTATACCAGGCAATCCTAAATGACTCGGAAAACTCTGGAAGGCACCAGTTAAGCCTTTTTAGGACCCAGACACAGTTTAGCCATGTCAACATGAAGTTAAACCCAAGTTAAACCCTGGCTTATTAGCCAGGCAGATGTATTAGCTTACAACATAGCCACATTCCCACAAAGAATGACACTGCCCCATGTGGATACCACAGCTCAGCTCAGTGCTAGTTTATGTGCATCTGAAGCACGATCCATCAGCCATGTTCAGTGTGAAAATATTTGGATGTAAGTTGATATTTGGGGGAACTGAATGGATCTGTTTAGGAATTTGTTGGATGAAATTTTGTTTCTTGTGGAAAAAAATCTGTACCAAAGTGACTTATCTTTACCTCCAGATAAGTATATCTGTGGATACGGAATTTCTAGGAAAGGCTTCTCAGGTCCAAGGAGGAGTTTCAGGCCACACAGGAGACCTATTTACATTGTTTATGAATTCTTAGGCCACACTTCTGCCTTTCCTTTCACACTGGGAAAGCACAGGACAGCAGATTAGCCCTGGGTGTAGGGCCCCACCTGTACCATGGGGGTACAGAGATGAGAGGCTAGGCATGTACCAGGTGAGTGGCTGGATGTCACACTGCTCCCTCCAGACTTGTAGCTGTTACTGCTACTGGCTCGCCAAGCCTGAGCTCAAGGTCAGAAGACCTTCCTCAGCATGAAAGAAGCCCAAGACCTTTTTCCAAAGGTATCCTCAGAGGCAGCCTGCCCTCCAAGCTGCGGGATGAGACAGCCACAGCCCTTGGCCACACAACTCAAGGCTTAGCACCATGCCCTGCATCTGCCCATCTCCTCCCCTCAGCCCCATGATGTTTGGGAGCACCTCTGTTCCTCCACTGCAGCTCCTCCTCTTTGGTGTTAATTTCTACATGGATTAAAAAAAGGGATTAAATCTTCCCCCTCCCAATGGTTTGGTTCTGACACTGTGCCCAGTGTCTCTAAAATTTGAATAGTCAAATATCGAATAGAAATATCTTAAGGAGGAGAATGTACAGGAGCCCAAGCCTGGGACTTGACCCTCGATACGGGCAAGGGAAGAACTTCCATTCATCACAAATATCAGTACTGCTTCAGTTCAAGAACTTTTTCTGAAATTCAGAAATCATAGTGCAAAAGACATTTTCTGTTTAGTCTGGAGCAGAATATAGCAGCAATACAAAGGTTCTCTCACAAATCTATTTCCTGAAAACATGAGCATCATTCACCTCTGTCAGCCCTTCATGCCTTTCCTGGTGAGCTGAACTAGGACAACTGTTGGTCAGTGTAATGGGTCCTATGGGACCATTCCAGCTGCTGTAACTCCAGCACTGTGCTTCAGATCATTTATTCTGGAGGTCATTTTTTCCAGGATCATTTATCTTGGAAACTATTTTAGCCTTTACAGACTGAGAAACACAGTGGAAAAAAAAAATAAAAATGTAGCACTTCTCCACATCAGGAGAGGATTTAAAGCTTCTCCAGGATTTGCACAGCTAAAGATCTGACCCACTCTATATATGACAGTATAAAACCAACCTAAGCTATCAAAAGAGAGAGGCGTAAATGTGCTGCAAAAGGGACACCAGTTGTAGAAGCCAAAGAACAAAATAAAAGAGGCTGAAAAGTGATAGAAAATAATGTGAATGGATATAATGTTAATAAGAATAAAAGGAAAAATCATTTGTCAATCACTCTTTCACACATTTACACATTCCTCCTTTAAAACTCTTCCTCTTTTATAAATAGTAAACTGAAGAGTCAGATTTTTCAAGGCATGGAAAGTGTTCTATACACTATATCACTTGTATTTATTTCCCACCCCTCACCCCCTTAATTTAAAAAAAAAAGGGGGGGGGGGGGGGGGGGGAAAAAGGACCAAGGCAAAGAGGACTGCAAGATCATGGTTTAACAGTCAAAGTTTAAAAAGGTTTCTTTCCCAACAATGCTCTTTTTATTTTAGCCAGACTCTCATTTGTCTTCCAATATCTCTACCTTGGGAATTTCATGCACTGTTTTAAAATAACCCTTCTATGCAGCTTAATGGAAATAATCAGCTTAATGAAAATAATCAGCCTATCCTTTATGAAATAGCTTTTTGCGAAGTAACCCTGTTGCACAAATTCAGAAGTACTCAATCTCCACCCCTTATGATCCTTTCTGAAGATACAGTTAGCACAGAAACTCTTCAGAAACTGCTTCCATCAGGTTTTGTTCTAAATTGAAAGACTGCAAGCTATGTACAGCTACAGACGCCCTCTTGAAAATAGCTAGTTCTGTAAAACACATTTGCCAGAGAAATAGCTTTATCCTTACCACATAGTTTAGTTATTTCCTTCTTTCTTTTCCTTTATATTTTAGAAAAAGCAAATTTTTAGACAGCTAGGGCCATATGTTCTGTCTAGCTATCCATCTTACTCCCTCAGGTTACACCGAACGACTTAAGTGCAATTGAAATCCAAATTTGACTTGCTAAATTCATTTGACAGATGGACTAGAAAAATGTAATTTGTAGAAGTAACTTGGATATAGTCATAAAACCTTCCTCTGTTTCTCAAACCACTTTCTTTTCCTAATTCATGTGTACAACAAGCAGCTCATTTCTGAACACGGTTACCACTTTAGCAATCTGGCATATAAATAGTTCTGTCAAGACAAAATACAGATTTTAAATGTTTGGCTCTGACAGACCTTTTAGTGCTGCTGGAATGCTTCCTATTTTCAAGGTTACCTAATAAGTGACTTAACTTATGGATAACTTCACAGAGGAAATACTGATATCCTTGAATAATTTACCAATGACTGCAGCATACTCAGTGAAATAATGCAGCCATTCCTTTAAAACAATACAAGAAGGAATGGATGATTCTTTTCTCTTCTCTTTTCTTCTTGTTTTCCATTTTCTTTTCTTTTCTTTTCTTTTCTTTTCTTTTCTTTTCTTTTCTTTTCTTTTCTTTTCTTTTCTTTTCTTTTCTTTTCTTTTCTTTTCTTTTCTTTTCTTTTCTTTTCTTTTCTTTTCTTTTCTTTTCTTTTCTTTTCTTTTCTTTTCTTTTTTCTTTTTTTTCCTCCTCTTCCCTTCCCTTCTCTTCTCTTCTCTTCTCTTCTCTTCTCTTCTCTTCTCTTCTCTTCTCTTCTCTTCTCCTTTTCTTTCTCTTGTTTTCTTCTCTCTTATTTTTTTTTTTTTTTACAATTGGGTTATGCTTCTGATATGTTAGTAAAATGCTTTGGCACATAATGCAAAGCAACATCGTCTATATAGAGAGACAGAAACAAAATGTCAGCAGAAGAAGAATGAACACACAATGATTTCTTTTGTGATTATTAAGCTCTTCAGGGAATCTTCATATCAGCTCCTTTTACTGCTTCCTATTTCTCAAAGCACACAAATAAAGTTGCTCTTGGTGCTGCTCAGTGCAAACCACTACCCACTAGATGGGGCCCCAAGGCAAGAATTCTCAGCTCACAATGCCGGGTCCACCTTGAGAAGCTGCATTTCCAGAGGAGAAATATAATAAGGTCAAAAAGTGGTCTGAAATATCAGTACCACAAACGAGTTTAAGAGCTCGGGCCAAATTTGGAACTTAGTTCATAAGGGTACTTGAATTGTACCAGCACCTAGACCAGAAGGAAAGCATAGACCCTTTACCCCCAAAATTCTTGTCTCCCTAATCCTTAAAATCCAGCAGGTGTGGTGATGGGCACCAGATGTGCTGGATGAATATAACCTGGACAGGCCAGACATCTTAGACTTGTTCATGCAGAATGCAAAACAGCCAAGCTGAGGTTGGCTGAATTGTTTCCTGCTTATGTCTGCCTGGATCAGACCCTGGAGCACCAGTCTTCTCCAAGAGCAACTTCTGAAGGCAGGACTCATTGGCTAATTAGGAACCTAACAGGAGATTCCCAGGCATGGTAATTCCACCATCAATACTGTTACAATGTCAGAGTGCTCCTTGGCACCCTTTTGGACTAGGTTGCGTGGTACTTTCCCAAACAATTTCTGAGTACAGGCAGGATTCAACCTGAGCAAGGCATCCTTGCCCATGGAGCTTTGGATGCTGTCATCTTGTTCTGCTAGGTAAGAGAGCTTTATAGTGCAGGCATGGCCATTCCAGCAGTTCTAGGGAACAGCCATGACAGCCATAAGCCTGTTCATTTTATTAGGACAAATACATAGCTTGTAAGCCCAGAAACTGGTAGATTTGAAAAATGGAGCACTTGTGAAAAATTAAAAACTGCTAAG
This sequence comes from Egretta garzetta, assembly GCF_000687185.1. Taxonomy (NCBI): domain Eukaryota; kingdom Metazoa; phylum Chordata; class Aves; order Pelecaniformes; family Ardeidae; genus Egretta; species Egretta garzetta. The sequence goes on from NW_009258947.1 coordinate 509,955, forward strand.
CAATATTGGCATTTGGAGTGAGGCCAAGGTAAGAGAAACGCCACACAGGAGCAGCATAGAGGTAAAGCAGCTTGTGCATATTAAGGCAAGGTCACCAGCAATCTTGGAAGCCTGTAAGGGGAGCAGGGGAGACCAACATGCCATGAGAGAATTGACAAAATTAAAATGAAGGAATGGAATCATTAACGTGCAAATTCAGGATTCAGCTGGAGCAAAGAAACCAAAACATATAAGGCTTTTTTCTTTTCTACATCCACACAGGCTGGCACAGGAGAAGGAACATGAGCTCCAGCTAAACACTGAGTATTTGTGGCGACCAAAATAGGACAGTGCTTCTGAACAGGCAGGCATGAGGAGAGCCAGTGGTTTCTGATGACACCAAGTACTCCTCAGGAGCTGTGCAGGGCAGGTCCAGCCTGAAGTGTGCTTCCTCTCTCCTTTACAGCTCTTTCAAACCAGACCCGCCTCCCATGCAGTAATTTAAGAAAGGGGGAAGGAGAGCTATTACTTCATCCTCATGTATGTTGCAGCTTTTCTTTGCTGCCTCCTACGCTTCATCTGCCACTGCTTTCATCTGCCCACTCTCCCACTTTCACATGGCTCTTTTACAGCTATGTGTCAGGAAGATATTCCTTCATCACCTGCGTGCCTCGCTTTGCCGAGGTCACTTTCTCACATACCTGCAACTGTTCCTTCTCCCCACAGCATCTTCAGCCATTCTTTTCATTAATCATTTAATCAATCAATCATTTTTCATGTTTTTTGTTATCCTCTTTGAGGGGTTTTGATTTTCCAAGTTACTTTTCTCCCATGCTTTATTAGTCTATAGCATGCTCAGCTCTCTCCAAAGCTCAACGTGAAAATTGGGTGGCAATGGGTGAGCTCATAAACTCTCAGACAGCATTCTCAAGATAATTAAAGCACATATTGTTAGAAACATGGAATCTTCATTTGATTTATCCAGAAATTACTCGGTAGTTCTGTGTGGTCTGAAGACACATCAAGAAGTCACAAAATGCGGAGTAAGTGTATCTAAATCACATATCAGGCACTAACATTTTTGGTAATAAGCCAATAAAGAAATGAGGATGTTGTGCATTACTCCCTTAGCAAAGTTTTCGTAGTATCCAGTCTGAGTCTTTTTAGCTGCAGAGTAAGCAAAAATTAACCTGATTTCTTCTTGCACTTCCTAAACAAACAAAGAGAACAACTGATCATTATCTTCTTTAATAGCACCCTTTTACATAATGAAAGACTTCTCATGTTCCCCACTCTGAATTTCATTTTCTGGATTAAACGTAGCCAGTGCTCTGAAACTTTCTTCATTTCCTAAACCTCATGTTCCCTTTGCTGCCCTCTGAATTCCCTCCAGCAAGTTCACATTTCCAGCCAAGGCTAATGCCTGAAAGTAGGTGCAGTGTTTCAGCCACTCTCACCCCTGCCAAGAAGAGAAGTGCAATTAATCCCTATTTTGCTGCCACTCAGACCTTTTTTATAAAATGGCAAATTTCTCTTCAGTGCATAACAGAATCACATTGTAACCCAATATGCTTTGCCTCCCAATATCACCCCGGGGGACTTGGTGGGATTCTGACACCTGGCCAGCTGCTCCCTACCTCCATTTCACATTCAATTTCTCATCCACAAAAGCAGCATTTTGTGCCATTTGTTACTTAAGGTAGGCAGGAAATGCCCGCCTTTTTACTCTACGTAGGAATAGCCCATAGTTTTCATGCCTTAATTCAGGCCCCTTGCTTTTGGCAGTATCTATTCACTTCATGATTCCATCCCCAGAAGAAGACGCATGCTGTTACACTTTCTGTGGTAGAACAGTCCTGAAGAGCAAACTCCTTCTTGCTGTCACGAAGCTCATTTTTATTGCCAGCCATGGCATATGGGAAGAAAGACACACTCAGCCTCCGTGTGGGTGATGCAGAAGGAGGAAACTGGAATGCTTGTTACTACAAGACAGAGATAAACATGAGATAGGCCAAATGGTTAAAGCGGGCATATATAAGGTGTCCAGGATCTTGTCCAGGAAGCTGGCATGAAACAGATTATATGGCATTGAAAATTAAAAAAAAAAAAAAAACATTTACTTCAAGTATTACACTGCCTAAACAGTGTGGGAATGGGATGGAAGAAAACTGGCCTTTCACCATGTCCAGATGAACAACTTTGTTCTGGTGAACTCAGGGAAGAAAACTCAATAAATTCGAAGACTTTCAGAAGAATAGCATGTTCAGGTCCACAGCCTGAGCTCACTTTGGGCACCTGCAAAACCGAGTCAGTCATTGAGCGTACAGATTACTTGCTGCCCACCTGGAACGCCGTGTACAGGGCAAGGCAGTCTCAAGCATGTCTCCCAGAAAACTGCATGACTGTAGTCATGACCTGAGGTAGCAAAAGCAAGGCTTGCACCTACCAGAATATTCACATCATTAGGTACAGTTTTGAAAATACTAGGCTTTCTGGTTGAGAGACTTTATGTCCTCTTGTGGGAGCACCTTCTAGTTATTCTGCCTTTACTATTTACCATCTTTGTGCTACCTCCTCTTGACAGCATTGCAGTCAGCTTGTCCAAATCTATCCTGCAATTTCCTACACATTTTCAAAGCCATTCTTTGAATGGTTTGAAAGAAAGGTAGAAGAGAAAGAAAGGTTGAAGAGGAGAAAGATAAAGCCAAGGCATTTCATTCAGTCCTAACCTGTTACAGCAAAGTCCTCCAGAAAAGATACATTTTTAATATCTCTACCTGTCATTAAATGAAATTTTCTCCCTGAGGTATTTCTCTTTCTGTGCTTGTTTGCAAATATGACACCAACGTGGCACTGACATCTGCTTAGCTTCCACACAAAATAATCCCACTGAACCCCAGGGGTGAAATTCAATACCATTACAGTAAAAAAAAAAAGATATGTTCTCCATTGACTCACCTGGGAACAGCATTTCACCCACGAGACTATATAGGCACAAACAGTTAAGCTAAGTGCAATAGTTTGCAAATATAGCGGTCATTCCAGTTAAGGCTTGAGGATATTTTATACACCTTTAGGAAGAAAAATAATGCATGTGTATGGTGCTATACAATACGCTCTAAACATTGTTAAGGCTATTCAAATGCAGAAAAAAACCACCAAAACCAACATGACACAGAATAATGATGACTTTGATTAATTGGTTATGGTTTTAAAGAGTCAGTGTATTTTATGTAAGATGCAACAACCCCTTTGAACAGCAGAGGACATTTAGCTACCCCAGTTTGTCCCTTGAATGGTATCCAGAGGGAAGAACAGTGGGAACAGTGAGGAAACTCAGCCTGGGGGAGGGTGGAGAGAAAGGCCCTTTTGTGCGGCGGCAGAGGCAGAATCCCACACACTCACTTTCACACATGGACAAAGGAGGAAGGGGAACACTTATCTCTTCTGGTTTTTCTATTTTTTTCCAAGGTCTGCAGCACAAAATCCCTCCCAGGCAAGTTGTCAGCAAGGAGGAAGCATCCTGCACGCAGAGGTCCAGCCGAGGAGATTAGCGATACCGCTTACCGCAAACCCAGCACAGCAAGAGGAACTGCTGCGAAAGGATGCAGCAGAGGAGAGGTCTGAGAACCGACTGCGTGAGCAAATAATAAATACAGCTGCTGCTTTAATCAGTGCGCCACGTTTCCAGTGATGACCTCAAGTCGCCATGCTGCTGACCCCGTATGGGATGCCAGAGGAACTCCACGGTAGTCAGTGGAGAAGCTGGGATGAATTAAAGCTGAAGTAAAACTGGCATGGCAAAGTTAAATATAAGTCTAATCTTGTACACCACACTGTGTTGCTGCTGCATTTTGACTTCACTTGTTAAGCAGGACAGATGCAGAGCGGCAACCGGGCTTCTCTGCTGAGACGAATGCAAGCTCCAGGAGATCAGAGAGACCACAAGAGACATCACTGCCTGCAGCTGAGCAAGGGCCAAGCATGCTGGGTTTTATCCCTGACCCCAAAGCCTTTTGCATTAAAACTCAGTTGCATAAACAACAGAACAACACTGACCAGAGTCTGAACCTGTCTGCAGCAAACTGCAGCGTGCAGAACCTTCCTGTGTCACATCTCTCATGCACTGTACGTCTCAGCATCATCTCCCTGTCGTGACAAGAGGGGATGAGACTGCCTTCAGCCTGGAGGGTCTAGATTTTAAATTTATTAAAGTATGAAAGGCTTTAGGAGAGGTCTTAGTGACAGCACTATTAAGAAAGGGTACATCAGCATGGCTGCCACAGATTTTAAAGGGACAGAGCCAGTCTCACACTGAAAATCATTATTTTAGGCAGCTGATACAAGGGATGAATGTGCACTGTGAATCCCAGTCAGCTGGAGCAGTTCTGTTCCAGAGAGAGACAATATTTGGGACAAACCACAACCCCCAATTTTGTGCTCACTGCCGCTCCCGTAAGCATACCAATAGTTGTGAAGATCTTAAGGGTCTTTTCCAACCTAAATAATTCTATGATTCTATGAAACTAGGTGGCCAAGAAGGCCAGTGGCATCCTGGCTTGTATCAGGAATAGTGTGGCCAGCAGGAGTAAGGAAGTGACTGTGCCCCTGTACTCAGCACTGGTGAGGCTGCACCTTGAATACTGTGTTCAGTTTTGGGCCCCTCACTACAAGAAAGACGTTGCGGTGCTGGAACACGTCCAGAGGAGAGCAACAAAGCTGGTGAGGGGTCTGGAGCACAAGTCTTACAAGGAGTGCCTGAGGGAGCTGGGGTTGTTTAGTCTGGAAAAGAGGAGGCTGAGGGGAGACCTTATCGCCCTCTACAGCTGCCTGACAGGAGGCTGTAGTGAGGTGGGGGTCAGCCTCTTCTCCCCAGTAATGGGAGATAGGATGAGGGGAAATAGCCTCAAGTTGTGCTAGTGGAGGTTTAGATTGGACATCAGGAGAAATTTCTTCACAGAAAGGATTGTCAGGGACTGGAATGGGCTGCCCAGGGAAGTGGTCAAGTCCCCATCCCTGGAGGTATTTAGAAGATGGGCAGATGAGGTGCTTAGGGACATGGTTTAGTGGTGGGATGGCAGGGTTAGGTTAACAGTTGGACTTGATTATCTTAAAGGTCTTTTCCAACCTAAATGACTCTCTGATTCTATGAAACTAATTAATCAGCCTCAGCCTTTTTCCCAGGCACACTCAAACCACTTATCTCCACCTCAGTGCAGGCTGAGTCTAAGTGCCCTGAGAACGTAAATGCCCCCTTGGACAGAACTGGAAAAGTACAGCACTATCATACAGCTCCACATTTACATTAGCTCCATGTGCCAGCCAAGTCCACCAACTAAGCCAGTCACACTTAGAAGCTCTCATTTGGCCAGAACCTCCTTTTTGGGTCAGGATCTGCACAAAATGCAAGGAGAGAGATTAGTCCTGTGGATCAGAGGCAACTTGTCAGAGCTTTAATTTAAATGAGGGGAAAATTTTCATCCCTTTTCTCTGCCCAGAAGAATGAGAACTCTTTATTACCACAACTCCTTGACACAACCATGAGTCTAGAAGGTTTTCTAGATGCCTTTCTCAAGCCTTTTTTCTGCATGTTGCTACATACAGCATTGAATAATGAAATAGTTGAATAACACCACAGCCTAGTTTGGAGAGTAGTCACTAGGAGAGAAGAGATATGCATTCCTGTCAGCTGTTCAGTGACTCTTTCAAGATCTGTTAAAAATAATATGGAGTATTGACTTATCCAAGCCTTTTGATGATTTTTAAACTCTAAGGTTTCACCCATACCTAATTTTGCTTTCCTAGTTAGCTCTACCATGAAACCTCCTTAAGTGAAATGTAGCTGATCCTGCCAGAAGACATTGTCTTCTTAATTATAACGTTGTAACTTTTCCCCTGGCCAGAATTGATCATACAAGCAGAAAAACCTTCTGCCAGTTTAATTCACTCCATCTACACAAGGCCATTCCAGCAATCAACTGTCTTTCTTACAAATGAAGACCACAGTGCCGCAGAAACCCATCACACCGCATCCACATTGCCCCTTTATGAAGCATGAGTCCAGCGAAGCTAAAACCCAACTTGTATATCCCCCAGCCATACAGACAGGTGGCATCAGAGTTCTCCTAGGAAGGACACCACCATCCACTATGGGCTTAATAAGGGTGTCCTGGTTTCAGCTGGGATAGAGTTAATTTTCTTCCTAGTAGCTGGCATAGTGCTGTGTTTTGGATCTAATACTAGAAGAATGTTGGTAACACACTGGTGGCTTAATTGTTGCTGAGCAGTGCTTACACCAGTCAAGGACTTTTCAGCTTCCCCTGCTCTGCCAGGTGCACAAGAAGCTGGGAGGGGGCACAGCTGGGACAGCTGACCCCATCTGGCCAAAGGGCTATTCCAGACCATATGGCGTCAGGCTCAGTATATAATACGGGTGAAGAAGAAGGAAGGGGAGGATGTTTGGAGTGATGGCATTCATCCTCCCATGTCACCAATACACACGATGGAGCCCTGCTTTCCTGGAGATGGCTGAACACCTGCCTGCCCATGGGAAGCAGTGAATGAATTCCTTGTTTTCCTTTGCTTGCATGTGTGGCTTTTGCTTTACCTATTAAACTGTCTTTATCTCAACCCAGGAGTTTTCTCACTTTTACTCTTCTGATTCTTTCCCCCATCCCACCAGGGGGGAGTAAGCGAGCAGCTGGGTGGTGCTTAGTTGCCAGTCGGGGTTAAACCACAACAGTTCTTTTTGGCACCCAATGTGGGTTCAAGATAACAATGGGTTTGACTGGAATGTGCTAGATGGAATTTATAGCTGTTATTGCTGTTTAGCTATAAATTGGCAGCCTCCTGTGCTTGCCATGGGGCTTGCTCCCTTACTGTATAGTAGAGTGTAGTGCTCATTAGTGGCTGCTTTTTTCTTTCGCTGCTTGCTGTGCTGCTGTGCTGCCTATCACCTCACTCTGCTGTGCCCAGGAACATTCTGATAACAGCCATGGCCATGCGCCTGGGCTGGGGGATGGCCAGGGCATCGCTGCGGTTTCTGTGCTGCTGTACTGGACAGGCTGGGACTCCAGTGTGAACCTGACTCAAAGGGACTCTGACCTGGTCTTAGTTGCCAGCCGGGGTTAAACCACAACAAAGGGTCACTGACTTTTCCATAAAGAAAGGTGGGAGAGATGGAGGTGGTTGGGAGGGGTTTGGGGTCTCGGGGTTGCCCACACCGCAGGGAACCGCAGCCTTCTGCAGAACCGGGTACTCTTGGCATGAAAAGCTGATGTGCTTCGGATACAGCCCAGAGAGTGGGAACTCTGTGGACAGCCAGTAGGCTCGGCATCAGATGTTTCCTCCATCCTATAAATAGGACGCAGAGCTGTAACAAGGGCCACGAGTCCCTCTTTTACCATCCAACCAAAGATGCCCCCGCAGCCAATGTCCCTACCACTCCTACAACCTACTCCTTCTCCCTGGCTGCTCTCCTGACTGCTGCTGCTGCCACGGGAGCACTCCAGGCAGTTAAACAAGAGGGGTGGAAGAGCAGGCTACAGCTCCCAGCCCCTCTCCCCACTCATCGCAGGCTGCTGGAGAGATCGCCCTGGTGGCCACAGGGCTATCTGGAAACTCCCTTCAGCTCTGGATTTAAGCACTTTGGATAGACTGAAGGTAGAGACAGGACAGGTTTGACACTCTCCTCCCACACAACTTCTATCTGACTGCACGTTATGCCATCAGTGTTTTTAAATTTAGATTAAGCCTGCAACAGATAACACTCACTGCTGTTTTGCCTGGGCATCCAAAATGACAAACTCTTTCAAATCTCCAAAACAGTGAAAACCAAACCATTTACATTTTTGTAAGCGTTTCAGTCATCCCTCCACACCCTGATCTGAAACCACAAAATACAAATAGTGTGTCTTCTTTTGATGCAACAACCAATCTCAAGGAAGTGCGAGAGGTCACAGCAAACCAAATACGTGACCCAGGGGAGGCGTTTGAGCAGGAGCCAAGCAGAGCTCTCGAACACTCAGGCTGTAAACCTTTCATCCGTCCCTCTCAGCCCTCTGCTTTGTTTATGCTAGGAATTAGGACAGTAGCAGTGAGCAATGCTGGTGAAGGGAACTGGAGGCTGGGTGTGGAAACAGGCCTCCTGGCTGCACACAGCTCTTATCTCCCCTCGATGCTTATGCTGCAGTCACGTCTCACCTATGGCAAGAGATCATTATCCCCCCTGCCAGCCCCAGCACTTCTGCACTGGCAGTATTGCTCCATTATTTGTCGGCCAACCCACAGGTTCACATGTTTATGCACATCTTGGCTGTCTTTTGCTTTACTATTGCTTGCTTCACTTAGGTTTATATGCCGCCTACTAGTAGTAAGGCAGTAGTCTTGTGCCTTCTGTAATATGTAATATACTTCTGGAAGAACTTGATTTTTTAACAGTTGGAGGAACACTCATCAAAAGACTCAAAATACTGGGGTTTTTACCCTGTGATATTTTTTACTGATTTTTCCCCTTTTTTGTCCTATCTCCAATCCAGTTCCACTGATATTTGCAAAGGTCAGATAGACAACCCAACTTAAACTACTGCCACCAGCACTTTAAATAAGAATCATAGAATCGTAGAATAGTTTGGGTTGGAAAAGACCTTGAAGATCATCAAGTCCAACCGTTAACCTAACCCTGCCATTAAATTGTGTCTCACGTGGATCTCTTTGAGCTGGGTTAGCAAGCACAGTATGTACAACCCCAGCGGTCTCTTGGAGCTCTCTGGGCTAGACACCAAACCCCGCTGTCATCATCTTAATTCAACCAGTGATTGCAACCATGGGTTATTTTATTTTAAAATATCTCAGAGTACGTGCAGTCACTGTCACCTAGGAGATGCTGAGTGAGTAGGAGTTAGCCACAGTTAATTTGAAAAGTCATATTTTGCAGGGTGAATCAACTTACCCTTTTTTTAGCTGGGAAGCTGTCCATGTGACTACTGTAAAATAAAACATTAGAAATAATTTCTTCTGAAAATGTAGCTGCTTACAACTGGGCTCACATCTGGCACTTTAAAAGCAGTAGTAAAATGAGTTGGGTAGAAGCAGGAAAGAGAAGAACAGTGTAAGAGGCTAAGGAAATTACTGAAATCCAAGTTACTTAACAACAGACATGGAAGTGAAATCGATGTTTCTTTTATATAATTATGCAAATTATTACCATTGGTGCTGTGCCCATACAAACACTAGTGAATATAACAGAAATAAAAGTGTCTTGTGCGTGTAGTCTGCCTGGACACAAACTCTTGAGGGGGAAAAAAATGGAAAAAAAAAGGTATCCTTTAAATCAAAGGATATTATACCCTTAAAAAACTGTCACATGAAAAGTGTCTTGCTTTACCAAATAGAATAAAAAGGTGGAGAAAAACAGAGCTTGTAGGCTTAGCTTTGTGTGTCAACACCAACATCGCCCTGCAGACAAATCTTTGTCTACTGCCCCTTAATTAAAGGAGCTGTCCCAGAATTTTCTTAGATCAAAGAGAGAAACAAAGGAAAAGAAAACTATATGGGGAGAAAGAAAACAATAAGGCCTCTGTTTCCTTCATGGAATTTACTGGGAGAACCACTGGTTTACTGCAGAGCCGCAGGCCTTTTCTATTTACAAATTCAAAGCCCAGTGCTAAACTTTGGAAGATGATTGTGCCAGGTTCTGTTTCCAATTACCTGCATACTGTGTGGTTTCCTAAGTGGGGTTTCTTCTGAAACCGTAATCAGCCTAAAGTAAGTAATATCCATAAATGCCAGCTTGGATCAACAGGCTATGCTCCATGTCTCCGGCAGCCTCATCCTGCCTGCAGGAAAATGCCTCCTTTACTACCAAAAGAACACAGCTAAGCTTAGATGTATTTGGCTTTAATTTAGATGTAGACCAGCAGTCCAGGAGAAATGTGGCAAGTGGACATAAGGGGAAACTGACAATAATAAGTCTTCTTTCTATTAGACCTCTTGGTGGGTTTTCCCTCCTCCCAAACAGCTTGTAATGGTGAATGCAAGGGGCTACGCAGGATGCTTGAGCACCCAGAGGTAACAATTGGCCACATTTGCTAAAAACCAGTATCTGTAGAGGATTTCCAGCTTAGGGACCTCCAAGCTGCCAGTTTTGGAAGGATAGGGAAGTCATACACAGCAAGACTGCAGGCAGTAGCTCTTTCGGTAAGCAGGCTGCACCCTTGAAATGGAGCAAAGCACCCTTGCTAACTGGTTTGGATGAAGACAGAGTTGCTGCATTGCCAAGAGGAACTGGCTAGGGTTGCCCCATACTTTGTTTTGAAATTTTAAATCAAGAGGTGCTGTGGCAATCACCAGCTGGCTGGCAGAAGCAAGAACTGACTGTTCAGTGAACTACACCACCAAAACCATTTAAAAAGTCTTGACACAGGGATGGCTGGTGCATTTCAGATATCCTTAAGCCCTCAGATTCTTGCATCTGCACATGGAATGACACTGGCAAAAGTAATCCAGCAAGCACAAATCAGGGTTGTTCTGTTGACTTCATGTATCCAGGTTTGCAGCCTTTGACAAAAACCTCTATGAAATCTAATAAAAAGTCAACTCAAATATTAGGGGATTTTACTTTATTACACTTATTTATTTATTTATTTTGCTGACAGAATTCTAAATTTTCTGAAGTCTACAAAAGGAAACACTTCAATGCTGTAAAAATATTTTACCTTTATAAGACTTCATCCAGTAGAGAAAAAAAGTTGCAGTCTCACCTGTTTGAATTCACACAAAGTACTCTAATGACCTCTTCAGGGCTCTGGACTCTTAGAGTTAAGACAAAGATATAATCAGCCCCAAAATCTTAAAAAGTTAAAAAAGTTAAAATCTGAACATTTGCAACCTTAGTTACATGTAGACTGTGAAGTATTTAACCTCATTTCAGAGAAAGGGTGCAGAGAAAAGACTGAGAGGAAGATCTCCACTTTTCCATTGCACTTCTCTCCAGACTACGTGTCCTTCTATGAGTATAAAATAGATGGGCAGGAGGTGGAGGCAGAGGAATGGCGACAGCAGTGGTATTACTGCTCCCGAACTGAGCATGTCTGCGTATTAACTCACCCAGCTCCTCTGCCGCAGACGTCGGTGCGTCAGCAGAAAGGCAGCCGTCCCGCTGCCTTTGCCCTGGCTTCAGGGGCAACGGGTGCTGCAGAAGGCCACAAATTGGGACCAAAGTGGGAACAGTTTCACTCCACCTTTTTTATTCTGTTCAGCTCCATGGGAAGAAAATATTCTTTTCACATGGAACAAACCCAGTAAAAATAATAATAAAAAAAGAAACAGTAAAATAATGCACTCTGCAGTATAAGCCAATATTCCCATAGTGCTTTACTGATGCAAAAAGTTTATTTATTTCCAATATCTGATGGGATGAATCATCCTTCTCTCTCTCCCTGCTCCCAGTTTTTCTCTTCAGAGAAAACTGATGCTTAAACAGATTTTCCCTGGTAATAGATGGAAGGCTATGGCAGAACCAGAAATAAAACCAAGTCTTCCTAACGCCTGTATTTCCTCTTGCACGAGGAGCAGAAACTAACCGTAATTCCACTGTTCAGTCATTGCTCATAGGTATCTTTCTCTTTTTTCCACTGAGCGTGTGCTAGAGCCAGAAAAACTTCAGCAGGGAACTGTTTTCCAAGTAATCTGCACCTATGATTTCTTCTGGCTGAGAATGCTTCGCTCAAGCCTCCTTTTGCTCCCCTCACTCTCTTCCCCCTCTGCTGCCCTGTCAGCCGTGGCACAGCAATGCAGGGCGTCCCTGCGTTGCCCTGTGGAAGATGAACTGCTGCAGTCGCTCAGCTGGCTGGGCTCAGTTGCCTTTTTTAGTGCCCTCTGAGAACGGGGCAAGTTCAAAAAAAAGTGACCCTATTGCCTGGATCCCTTCGCATTTAAACTGTGCATGAGGAAACCCTGGGACTGATGAGGAAGCCTACAGCACTGCTTCAAATACAGTAGCAACATCAAGAGCAGCCAATGCAAATACTGTTTTTTTCACTGCCCCTTCAAAAATAACTTCTTTTACAAGTTCTCTTTTACCACATGTAAGCTGAGCTATTTTCCTGGCTCTTGTGAATGAAGGGCAACCTTGTAATTTAAGTAAGAGGAAGGCTGGAACTGCGCTCTCCCCAGAGATCTACAAACAAGTAACAACTGAGCCACGGCGCCTCTCGTGTTCTTGGGAGAGGGAATATCCAGCTTCCCCAGCTTCCCTCCTTTCTGCGGGCACTGAGCCAGGCGGTCTGGTCAGGAAAGCCATAGGAGCCAGAACAACTTCTGTTCCCCGCATCCCTCCAGTTGCTGCCTACAGCGGGGAGCATCAGGTGAGCAGCCACCGCTCCTTCCTCTTCGTGGCTGCAGGCGCAATGCCCCTTTCTAGACCGGGAGAAAAGCACGATGCAGGCATATATAGTGATACGTGTGTTGATACATGCCTCTATGCTGACAGCCTGCTTGAAAAGTCACAGCAATGACAGCAAGTAGGTTGAGTTAAATGGCATTAGCGCATCAAAATGAACTGAATTAGAGACTTGTCCGGGCCAGGCTTTTCAAACAAACATGACATACATCAATATGTGCTATCATCATACCCTTATGCTCCAACCCTGTCGAAGGCAAACCAGAGTTGGACATAGCCAGAATCTACACTGAAAAAACACTTGGTTGATTGAAGAAGTGCTTAACAAGGAGATACGAAGGAAGTTGCCAATGAATTAAGGTGGTTCTCTCAAACTTCTCCATTAGTACTTTGACACTTCATTTTGTTTCAGGAGGGGTTGATAAGAGTACTGCACCTGCAACGTGTTATCAAATCACACAACATTTAATTTGGTTGTGAAGTTGGAGTCAGTAGTTGCTTTCAAAAGATACATAGGAGCACAGAACTAAAGTAAGACCGCAAAGCAAAGAGATTCAGCTTCTCTTAATTGGCCTATGGAAGTTCCCCCCCAGCGCTGCTCCCAGACCAGGAGATCTCTCATGGACCTGCGTGATTTTGATTTTTCCTTATCGTTTAAATCATATTTTTAAGATGACTCTCTGCCTGCCTAGAACTTCACTATGATCTAAAAAGAGGCTGGCAATGATGGCAAAAATGGATTGTCTTATTTGCAGTCCCTGAAGTTAGATATTGTTAATGTCAGCTTTTATTCTAATCACGATTCAGCATCTTCTTTAATTAGAAAAATATGGGAGAGACATATAATCCATCACTGCAGATGACAGATTCACTTACCCGTGCAGAATGGGTAAGAATTTGCTACTCACAAACTCTGCAATGTTTTTTCACATGTGCAAAGAACTGCAAAGCAGCAGAGAGAAAAACCCCCGAACTACCCCTTCATCTGTAATACATGTACAAACTCTCAATAAATTAGGCTGTGACCACTAAAATAATGGTTTCTAAATGGTGTGGGAATTAACTTAATTCTGCAGCAGTTTGTGCTCTTTCTTCATTCCTCAGAGACCTCCTACCTGGTCAATACTTTAATCCTGCAGTTACTTTTTCTTGTAGCCACAGCCTACAGTGACTAAAAGCATGGGTAAGCTTAACAAAAGGTGAAGAACTCCTGCCTTAAGTCGGCTTTATGACTAATTTAATTGCTCACAACTTTATTTCCTTGGGAAGCAACCAGCTCATGGTTTACTGTACCCTTCTGCCAAGGAGCAGATGGATTAAGTCTTCCCCACTTTGTATAGAAATTCAGGGCTAGGGAAGGCAAGTCTGCCTCCTGAGGAAAGGGAGTTTCATTGCTTTCCAATGGGTAATTTTTTTCATTGGTTTCCAAATTTTTCCAAATTCACAGACCCCCTGTAGGACCAATTGGAATATTCAAGCAGAGAGAGAAATACACGCAACCTGCAAAGAATTTTTTAAAAAAGAGAGAGAAAAGAAGGGAAATAGAGGAAGAGAAGGGGAGTGCGGATGGTAAGGAGAGGATGAAATAAGAAAAAAAAAAAAAGAGAAAGGAGAAAAATTGAAAGAAAAAAAGAGAAAAAAAAGAAAGAAAGGGAGAAAAAGACATCACCTTCAAAACTCTCCATGCGTTAGCTGCTCACTGGGGAACTCATCAGGAACCGGCGCTGCCAGCCCCCAAAAAGAGCGCAGCGCTGAAGGGCACAGCGGTACGACTGCCAGGCACATCCCGTTTCCTCTCTCTGTCCCCAGGACTCGGCGTCAGGACAGCTGTCATTGCGTCAGGATGCTCATTCAGCTCCTTTCTGTCACCACATACCGTGGGAGCGACCTGGCGAGCAGGCGTCACAGTTGTGATGGGACACACTCCCGGCCCCCCGCAGCTGAGCTCCCTCCCTCATAGCAGCCTCCCGGTGGTATTTATGAGATGCAGATGTTCTCCACACTCATTTCAAAAAGAAGCCTGCAGGTGCTGCCACACCTGAGTAATAAATGCCTACTGCTCCCCTGACCTACTTTCAGCCACATAGGTTTTTTTAGTCTACAAATGCTTTTTCTCCTCTTTACAGGTGCCTGTACAATGCAATCCTGAACCAGGACTGGGGTTTGTTTCCAGGCATGGTCCCAGTATCAGTAGTTACTAACTTGAGTTGTCTTTGTCCCCGCCCACGATGGGTACATCTGTCCACAGGTTGTAAACTCGATGTTTGTTGACACACTTGTTTTGTACACTCGGTAATTACTCGGTATGACACGGGAGTTGAAACCTAAATCCTTTTGTGCTACAAGTGGTGGTTTCAGTGTTTCAGAACTGGAAAATTAATCTTGTGACACAGCACAAGTTATTGGACCCAGCCACATGATTTACCAGACTGTGGATACACCTGAAGCTTGAGCTTGGGGCCCAAGCATCCTGAGAGATGTTGGTGCACAACATTCAGTGAACCAAGCAGGAGGACATACTTGAGAGAAAATTTCACAGGCACTAAGCTTCCCGATGTCTAGCTCACAGCTCAGAGAAAAACGGCAGAGTTAAAGAATTTACGTACTAATGAAGTTTAAAAAAATTACACATTCGAGTTAGTGATTGCCCGACTTACTTTTTCAGAGCTTTTCTTTCTCTTTTCCAATGAAGGTCCCTAGTAAATGGAAACAGACTCAAAACTCTGGGGCTGAATGGACCAAATCTTCTGGCAATCTAAGAGGTTTGGTCAAGTTATTCCAGATTACCCTTGTTTAGCGAGCAGCAGAATTTGGCCGTTCTAAAGAAAATGTAAGCAAGCTGAAATAGGTAGAGCTTGCGTGTTGGGGCAGCTAAGGAAACAATGGAATGGCACCGAGTCCAACCCCACCTCGTCTCTCCATGAATCTTGGAGTTTTCAGACAGGTTATATGACTTCATTGCAAGCAAACTATCCGATGAGAAAGCAAGTAGGAGATGAAGTAGGAAATTTGATTCAATTCTGCTTTTACCTACCCTGCTGTAAATCTACACCAGCCAAAAATCTGACATGTGACATAAGACAGGTGAGTATCCTGGGAAAAACCTGCATGTAACTTTTGTAAATAAATAAATAATGTACTTTAACATACTGACAAGAAAAAAAAAAGGGAAATAAAAATTAACTGAACTGGAGCTTATGCTAATCTGCACTTAGGGTAAGTGCTTTCACTGCAGAGTATTTCATGTTCCCAATACCCAGTGCACTGTGAAATGAAAATACTCCCTTTTCCTTAGCCTTAGAAACATTTCCTAAACATCTTACCTTTGCGATAATCCATATAACTTTGTCTTTGCTTTGTAAGAAGAAATATAATACTGTTTACTGATTGGGTGGATGACAAAGAAAAAACACCACTTACCCAGAAATCCCTAAGGGGGAGCATAAGCTTTTTGTATGTGTTTATTTCATTACAGCATAAGTTGGAGTACATAAAAAGCTTTACCTATATATACTTCAAAAATGAAACTGTTAATACATCAGTTACACATATAATTCACCTGAATTATGAACAGTGCCTAAAGCATTTGCATTAGTTAATCTGTTGTAAGTGGCAGCGTCGACATTGTTATTTCATGACTTCACAAATTTGTCCAAGGATTACCTACTTAAGAGCAAAGCGCAAGACTCCTGCAAAAAAGCAGTTTATTAAACACTGTGGTTGTCTGATATGTGTTGCGGGTGTAAAATGATAAGGCTAACAACATAAGTGGTAAAAACTCGGGCTGTTTTAAGAAATATTTGAAAACAATTGGCCCTCTAGTCATAGCTGTCTCAAGTACCAACTCTGGTTTCCCTTCCCCTCTATTTGTTTCAACTGGATATACAGGAGGTATTTTGGACTCTCGATTCTTCTCTTCCCTCCTACCCCTCTGCCCCACACTCCCATTTCTTCCCATTGAGTAACTGATGAAAGTTCGAGAGCTTCCAAAATAGCCTGCTGATTCCCAATGCCGATGGGCTTATGCCAGCAGCTCTCAGCATTCAGGAGGCCAAAGCAAATGAAGTTGTGTGATTACTGCACGATTTTACTGAGCTTGAGTGGCAGTCGCTGCTTTTAGTAGCAGTCATGTAAAGTCAGAATAATTCCAGGAATCTACTAAATGTGAGGAACTATTATAAACTTGCACTAAATTATCTCAGAGTAGGAGTTGAGGCAGTAAATATACTCAAATGAAAACATAGTTTGCTACAGTAGTACTCGGGCTCACACTGGTAATAGCGCGCACAGAGATGTTCTGTTAAATCCAGTGCGAGTCTGGTGCGCAGAATAACGGCAGACAAAAACAGAAATTCATTAAATGCTTGTTACTACAACTGCTCAATGGTACCACCATGTCCCCTACTTGTGCTTTCTTAAGTTTCCCAGGAGAACGCCACTGAGGAAAAAAAAAAAAAGCCCAAAGATACAGTTCTGTCTAAATATTCTGGGTTCATTCAAGCAGAAAGCACGACGTGTCAGTCCAGAGACAAAGCAAATCACCCCAGTACCACCGTTAAGCTCAGCGATAATGAAAGGGTAACACAGCTATGGAGCAGTCAATGGAACGGGTACCGTAAAGCGGGAAAAGCAGCAGGCCACTTGTGAATAGTGATAATCAGGATACGACACTCTGAGAGCCAATCAAACAGCACAGGAGAGTTACAGCTTTCATGTGAATAATTTATTCTTTTATCACTTTAAATTTCACCAGGTACTTATTTACAAAGAATTTTTTTGTGGACAGAATTTACATCAGCTACTGCACAATTTTATTCATTAATAGGGTATGATTAGCAACCTTCCCATGTTGCTTAACAGGGCCTGTTTTGATCAAATAGGGTTATTTTTTTTGCCAATTATTCCTTTGACTTTGTTTCCAAGTGTAAACAGAATTTGTACAAATACCTTTGCTGCAATTAAGATTTCTTTTTACAGAACCGGTTAATAGATGGAAATAGTAAAGCTCCATCTGGTATTAGCATTGCTAAGAAGGCTTGTTTCTTTATTGAAGCAGGGATTTAGTTTTAGATGCAGTGAAGGCTTTAGGCATTTCCACGTTAGGCACTGCAACGCCTCTTTACCAAGGCGTCACCCCTGAGAAGAATCCAAATTTCCTGCTTGGCCTCCCAGTACAGCGCATGGAGTCAGTCCCTCACCTCAGACTGGCAGCCCAAAATACAGAGCCTGTCTGGAAAAGCTTTCCACGGAAGAAAACTTGCCCAATTGCACCAACATGCACTAAACGTGTCCTGAATTACCCATCCAGGAGCTGGAGCATGGAATCTACCCAGAACTTGAGGTGCAGGAGCCTATGTGTGCTTTTGGAGGATGTGCATGAGGTTCATCCCTGAAAAACAGCTGTAGGAGGTGGTCCCGATACTCCTCTTTTAAATAGCCATCTAGATTTGAGAACACACACACGACATGGGAGGCCCGAGTTAAGCCCTTACCCAGCTTAAGGGAATTCAAGCCTACGTCCTCTAAGCAGATGACCTTGAAAACAGGTACTCCCTGGAGGAGGAAGCAGAATAATTTATCTCCTGCACACCCTATTAAATGTGGAAGAAGGGGACTGTGAGACCCATGGAGAAGAAAGGCAGCAGAGAGGACTATGTCTCTCCAGCTAGTCTCAGATCACTCAGTGAGGAGTCACCTCAGAATTTACCTACACGGATCATTTCTGAGATTTTTAGTCCATTAATGTATAATACAAAATGCATAAATATTTAGAGATCAGTGATTAGCTCCAAAAGGTCCTTCAATCCATTGCCAATCAGGCAGTGGGAGATGTGGACTGAATCCTCTGCAGGCTAAGAAAGCGAACGCATATCTCCATGTTCCCATGCAAATACCGTAGCCCTCAGGCTATGAGATAAAATAGCTCTGTTTTAAAAGCAAAACATATTCAAACACAATTTGAGGGTGGCCTTGCCCTTCAGTTTGTACCATAAAACCATATTACACCAGTGGCTTCTGGGTATCACATCACCTAGTTTCAAAGGAGTTGAGGCGGTAGCTAGGTAGGTGTGTAACTGCTCAGAGGTGAGCAGTTCTGAATCGGTGGAGAGGAACTGCTCAGCACCCTCCACACGTCAAAGTGCCAGAGGTTGCTCAGTTTCAGTTCAAATGCAGAGTTCTGGGGTGACAATTTTGGTCTTCAATGCCTGAAGTCTACCTAAATTCTGGTTTTAGTATCTGAGTTTGATGGGGGTTTTTTTGGATATGCTGAAGATACAACTGGGGGAAAAAACAGCTTTCGGCAAACCTGCCTCGGGCTTACCAGGGAGGAAACAGAGGCCCCAGAGTAGGAAATCTGGCTAGAAACATGCCTGTGTTGTCAATCATCAGGCTGCGATTATGCAAAGAGTGTGCAAAGGAAACAGGTTTGACAGACAACTACTAATGAAGACCAGACTCTGCCCTCGCACTGTGTAAACAGTGAAAGCGCGTAAGCACTTGATTCAGCCTTTTCTAAGAACAGGAGCTAGCAAAAATACAAACCGCTGCAGGTTCGTGGAATACTTATTACTGTAAAGATTATGTCCAAATATATTTCTTCATGGTGTAAAACAACAAATATTGGAAGAAAGGATAAGTTTCATTCCTTCCTGAAAGTCTGTGGCATATTTTCACAGCTTAAATCATGGAGACTTCTCAAAACACATTTAGCAGCATTTTCATGCATTAGCAAGAATGAAAATGCTTAATTAATAGGAATGCAAAAGTTGGCTCAATTCCTCACTATGCTGTAGTGTAAGAACTATACTACATAATATTTTGAACTATGAAATTTTATGGTATTGTAAGATAAAACAGACATTTCATTGTGTTTCTGGTGACTCTACTAGTTCAAAAGCTGGCCTAGCGCTTCTGCCTTTAGTTTAAGTATGCACCTAAGTGTTTCACTACACAGCTTGAAATACTTTCTACAGTTAACATAAAAATGATGCCGAAGGCAAATACATCATTTTTCTTTCCTGCTCAAGCTACAATGCTGTAATTTAGAGTCAACATTCCCAAGGATTCTTGTCTGAGAATTAAGTCCATCATTCAGTGAAAAAAAAACCACTTTCTTTGTGAATCACTAATGAATACACCATCTGTGGCATTAAATTCCACTGCACCAACCTGTACTGAGGCTAAGACAAGCATCACACTCTGCAGGCATACAGCTCCTACCTGGGTGATGCTTTAATCAGCTCACTAAGGAATAGGCTCACTTGGCTAAGAACTTTTAGGACTGGACCACTGTTTTCTACAGGATGGCTAATCAGATCAGCTGCATTAAAACCCTGTGCAAGACAGATGCAGAAAAGGAAAAAAAAAACCAAAACCAAACACCGCAACATGAAAGTGAAGGAAAGAAGTAACTATAAACTTCAGTATTCTCTTTTGTGAAGATGGTGTCTCTTAGGACAGAGCCTGCTGCCTTCCTTTGGAACTAGCAATAACATATAAGAATGCTAACGTCCTGTTTAACAGAAACATCTTAATAAAACATAAAAAGATCTGCTTTCTTTGATGTAAGGTCTCTATGTCTTTCTAAAATATGAATCTATACTAGAGCTTTGAGTATAAACAATTCCCTTCCACAGTCCATGCCAGTTCCAGGCTGGATTACCAATAGCAAAAACACTGGTTCTGTTTTTCAGAAAAGGTTTCTCAGTGATTTACTGTAAAGCTAAAACATTTGCCTTGCCTATTGATTTTTTATATAAAATGTATAAAATAAATGCATGTTCCCTTTTCAATGCAGTCTGTCTGTGTAGACCGCTTACACTTTCCCAGTTCTGAGTAACATGACAAAAAGTATGCTCCGACTTTCCACAGGCTTTGTATGGTTTCATCTTGTTAGTATGCTGCTCCACAAACAGTGCTCTCAGGCGGTTCAGAATCCCAAAGACAGCACACGCTAACAGCACGTGCTGCAATTAACAAGAACTTATTGATTACAGCAATCATTAGATCGAAATAAATAAAGCAGTCTCTCAATCAAAAGATAGGGAAATAACATCATGCTAGTGCATAATATAGTCAACATGTGTAGCGCATTCCTATTTTTCATGTCTTCCTTTGATGGTCTTGCACTAAGTTAGAAAAGCCCCTTCCACAGGATACTTAACATACAGTGAAACATTTAAGCTGTCTGCAGTCAGTTTCAAAGAATTTACATTTGGTTTAGGTTACTTTTCCTTTATCTGCAGTTAATTAAAGAGCAGCTGAAGTACAAAATATTTCCCCCAACTCTAGTGGCATACATGGTCATGTCAATCGGTTGCAGTCTGAACAGCTTCAGTTCATTTTTGTTATAATTTAAAATCTGTGATAAAAAAGGTAATAAAACGATGTCTTTTTATACAGAAACCATTGCCTTTTTCCAATAAAGAACATAACATTTCATATCTGCTATAACATGCCACATTTTAAAAAGGTAACTTGCCTTTTTTTTTTTTTTTTTTTGTATTCCAAATACAAACATGTGGCACACATTTGTGTTGCTTAAAACTTTAAGTCTGGTATCTCTTAAATCATTCAGGGTGGTTGAAATTCCTGGGACCACACAGTGCCATGTCTTCCTTAAACTATCTATTGCACCAGAAATGAAAGGCTGTGATGGAGATGTTCTTCCTATACTTTTCTAACACAGGAAATAGTTGGTTTAACATAAACCCAAATGTAGCTAAGCTACATTGCCAGCAGTGTTTATCCCTTGGTATCATCCCAAAGAGAAAGAAAACAAATAGCAGAAAAGGCCCAGATTGCAACTACGTGTAAACACGTGACCAACACTTAACAGTACTGTCCCATTATGACACTGTTGTCAGGAATTTTTTAGAAATCCAGGTGTAAAAAAGTTTTTCTCAGATTAGGAATTGGCACAAACATAATCCAGAGAATATCCTCTATAGCAGCTTTTTCCTTTCATGTGCTTTTCACACAAAGCACAGCAAACACAAGAAGAATTACAACCGAGTTACAACCAAGGCTCCAGCTCAACTTCTTGGGAGCAGAGAAGAGGAAAGGGGGAGCCCCTTCTTTCTGTAGACACACCAGAGAGGGTCCCCTTTGCAGGGGGGAGTTTGTGGGTCCCCCACAGCTTCAACCCAGCTCCCCGCTTGGGAGGCCAGAGCCAGGCTGGTCACCTCACAGCGGGAGGGAGCCCTCCTGGTCCCCTGCTTTGTCCAGCCTCTCGGGCAGGGTGAGCACAAAGGGTAGGAGGACACCCTTGGCATCCAAGGGAGCTTTAAGAAGCTCCCCATCGAAGGTGCCCTTGAGCCCGCCATCCGCTTCCACCTCACCATCCTGGGCTAGGCTGAAGCGGAGGGTGCCGGTCCGGTTGACGCAGTAGATGGTGTTGCCCAAGGGAGCACAGCGGAAGGGTTGGATGGGGCCACCGCTGGGCCGCAGGCTGGCACACTGGCTCCAGCGCTTGGCCACTGTGTTGTACCGGAAAACTTCGACACCACCACCAGTCCCGCCGCCTGGGCCCTGCTCCCCACTGCGGCCACTGCTCACGTCAAAGCGGTAGATGAAACTCTAGAAGAGGGAGCCTCCCGACACATAGATCTCCCCATTGCAGGTGGTGGCCTCGTGAGCCACAGCGAAGGCACCCTTGGGCAGGGGTGCCACAGGGCTCCAGCGGTCAGCCCGTGGGTCGTACCTCTCCACGGTGAAGAGGCACTCACCCCCCACAGCATAGAGGTAACCGTCCAGGGCCAACAGCTTGAGCTGCGAGCGAGGCTGAGCCAGCGGCCGCACCTGGCTCCAGGTGTCGGTGAGGGGGTTGTAGCAGAAGACTTTGTCGGAGAGGCGAGCCCGGGGCTCGCTGCCCGCTGGCCC
>NW_009258947.1:533198-547583 GCF_000687185.1 Egretta garzetta
AGCGGAGAGCGCTCAGCGTCCCGCGGCCGGGCCCCGCTCCCCCTCGCCGGCGTCCCCCCCGCAACATGCAGAGCCACCCTCCGCTGCCCGGGGCTAAACCCGCGCTTCTCCCTTCCCGGGGGACCCATCCCCTGCCGCCTCCCGCTGCCCGGGGCTCACTGCACTGGCCTACCCCCCGGAAACCCCAACCTCCTTCTGGTGCGGGCATCGCCCCGAAGAGCACCTCGACACCCCGAAAAGCAGCTCCGGTCTTCCTGTTACCATGCAAAATGTTAAGCAGTTTGCACACACCGCGTCGTTTCAAGACAAGCGGGCTGTGCTGGGCAGTAAGGAAAAACATCCTTTAAAGGCAGGTGCTTAGGAGGACTATCGTGCTTTAATCACCTTGTGCAACTATTTCAGCCGAAGGTAGTGGTTGCAATCTATTCTGCAAGGAGATCTCCCACTAGCCAGTGTTGCCTTTACGTGACCTTCGCGAAGGTTTCTTCGTATCACTGCTCCTCACACGCATTCCCCCTGTTTAAAAGGAAGTGTAAAAAGCTGGTCAGTTTTAAAATCGATACAATTCTCAGATCAGTCAGAAGTTTGGGACTCTTAGAGTTATGTTTCCTTTATCTATAGTATCCTAAAGTGACCAGAAGTATGCTAATAGCTTCTAATTGTTTATAAAACACATCAAAGAGGGTTTTTCTGTCATTATGACAAAAGCAATCTGACATGTACGTAACAGCATATGTAGCTGTAATGCATTAGCGAGATGTAAATCAGACTTCATAGGGACTGGTTCACATCGGAAAGCTCTATGGCCTCGGCTAATAAAAAGCAGAAGCGAGCAAAAATTACAATAGATAATTAGAACATGAATTTTCTTTGGGGAAAATGGCAGGCTACGGGGCACGGCCGTAAGTAGGTTAGTCCCTGTCAGCACAAACACCACCCAGCTGCATCTTCATTTCACAAATGTGGTTTTTAGAATTTAGCAAAGTGCTGTTTTGTTTGCCTCATGTTTGTTTATGAATTTCCCAGGCTCGGTTTAAGTTTTGATGAATGACGTATGAAAACTGTCCAAATGTACTTAATTTAATTTAATAAGTATCTGCGGGTCTGATGCTATTTTTAAGAAGGTTATTAATTTCCATTCAAATCCCCGTTGGCAGGTTTTTCACAGTCCTCAAGGAACACTCATTTCTATGTAAAATATGCCTGGTGACTTCCTTTCAGTAGAGATGATTTATTTACCCTATTAAATTAATATTAGGAAAATCTAACTTTTTGATGTTCTTTTAATGAAAGCATAATTGGCAGGTGACATTGTCTGGAAACTACTGACGTGGACATGAAACCTAGAAGCCCACACTTGCACAAGCGAACTTCACTTAAATGACAGTATCAGGCTTCTCTTATGGGTTTTTATTTTGTGCACTTGCTCTCTGAAGGACTTTCTACTACATTTCATCACATTCAGTTATACAATAAATCAATACCGAGGTTTGATTTCTGGATATTTGAGCCTTTGAGACCGCAACAAGGTTTCAACAGCATTTGAAAACTCCTTACTAGAATGAGTAGATTTCACAAACTTTGTATTTCTCATGTGGGGTTTTAAAAATCTGGCACTTAGGAACTTTCTACGGCATTTTATGAACTTCGGATAGCCTTAGTGGCAAATTCCCTGAGCTCCAGACCCAAACTGGGTAGGTTAGGCTTTACTGACTTCTTTTCTGCAGCTTTAACTAGATGAGGAGAAATGCAGTGGTCTGTGTGTACACTCGGTGCGTCTGGGGAAGATGTATTGCTTCATTAATAACTTAAACTGGGCAGCATCCCTGGCGATGTAGTTTTGTTTTTCAGTGAGTCTTCACAGTACTGAATTCACTATGCAACCATTTTTTATTCTGATTTATTACGCTGTAGATGTTGACATTAGTCTGCTTTCTGCTCTGGGCCTTCCAAGAGCCCTGATGATCATCTGTGTTCAAGAGCAGCTACTGTGACTGACACTGGCGCAATGACAAAGGTCAAATGGAGGTGGTCAGAAAGACACATAGAATGTCAAGTTCTGATGTACTGTTATATTAAGAAAATTGCTACCAGGATATAATTTGTAACATAAGTAATTGAAACATTTTGTGTCTCCTCTGCTCTTTCTTGGGCTGAGTGCCTGGATAGTCAACCCTTATCTTGCTACAGTTCTGGATAGCGTAACTCCTTAACCATGAACATTCAAAGGGTGCCAATATAGTTTCCCCCATTGCTCTCAATATTATGATCTTTCCTGGATCCAGACACACCTCACTTCTGAGTTCACTTCTCCTACTTATGTTCCCCCTCTACAAGAAGGAATGAGAATCTTCAGACAGCTTCAAGCTCTCCTTGCTTGATTTTGCAAGTGAAACTATAAAGGAAGAATGAAATAGAATGCTACCAGAACTAAAAAAGTGTGGGTGACAGAGTGTGAGAAGTCAAAACCAGTAACTGTAATACCAATAATATCTCCGAATGGTGAAACGTTATTTCCTGCATCATCTCGAAGGAAAATCACCAATTAGAATATTCAAAGATGTTAACAACAGCATCCAGAAAAAATTATCTTTTCAACTTTCTTGGGTAATGAAAATAAGAAGGGTGAGATCCTCCTCAAGCACAATAATCATACCTTTTCCCATACTGAGATATCTGCTTGGCTTAGAAGTTTGACTTGACACTGAAATGTTATTGAGAAAGAAGCTGCCACCCACCATAGTCCTAACAGATACCTGTGTTAACATCCTCTTGAGGAATCACAGGGAGGAAGGAGTGATGGTATGGCTTGCAGCAGCAGAACTCTGAAGAAAATTGTTTTCTGGTATATTTATAGCTAACTACCAAGAATATGTTGAAATTCATGCTGAGGAGGATTTGAATCAAAGTATCACATGCAATTTAGGCAACAAGGAACTCTACAGGGAAGCTGAAGACTTAGAAAAGAAAGCTAAAAGAGGGTTTGGAGGACTTTATCAATGACAGACCAATGCCTGCTCCAGTAATCTCAGCACCTTTGTCTAGCTGAAAACAACAAATAGGAATTACACAACGATGAACCAAAAAAAAAAAAAGTTCAGAGAAGTTGTGGAACCTTCCCATTATTGAGCAACACGGCCGATCCGAGTTAAAAGGTCATGGATTTAGTATACAACAGGAAGAAGCTGAAAGGGGATGATGGAAATACAATACTGAACTCCTTCATTCTTTTCTTATCTATGGCGATCGAAGAGTTGTATTGCTGTTCTGGTGACACAGAACATTCAAAAAATACAGAATTGCAGAAGATACTTGATAGCTGTGCTGATTCAAAAGGATCTGAGCTCTTAGCGATCTCGTTTGGCTTAAAACAAACTTGGTTTTAGTACTTTTTTCAAAACTCATAGACAGGGTAGGTACTGGAAAAGGAAGCAAGAGTACATGGTATCTGTGGACTGATAATCACCTTTTATACTGGGGACTTTTAAGTCAGAAGCTGATTTACTTGGACTGAAACTGTTTTCATTATCATGGGCTTGGTCTAGGGATGATGTAATGTTAATGGACAGAGGAACTGCCAACAAACATGAACTGTATTTACGGACTTGGCAATGACACACTTACAATATCCTGGATGTGTGCCCTCAACCTCAGATGCTGTGAGACATTGCTCAAGTAACAGCACAGATAAGAAGGGGCAGCTTTTTCTGACAGAGGAAATGTAATGGAGAGCTGCAGGTAAAGTTCCCTGGCACTGTATTCATTTGGCAGTTCTTCTGATAAAATCCAATTAAATGCTTGTTTTTCATTGTTCTCTATTTTTTTTTGTGCAGTGCCAACAACCTTTGACCCAAACCCTGTCCTCTACCAAGACCCACTTTCTCTGGGGAATATGCGCATGTGGGAGGAATTGGGTTACTGCTCTCTGGTTCACAAATGGAAACAGCTCTGACTCAGTCCCAGGGTAAATAAAAGCAGCGCTTTCCCTATCATAAGCAACTCTAATTTACATAAGTAGGCTATCCTCCCCAAGAGACACTATACCAGTTCAGAACTGACAGAATGCTGTTCTGCTACACCTTAGTCCAGGAAATGCTTTTGTAAAAACTTGTACTGCCAAATTTTACCCCAGCAGAGAATTCCCTCAGGATAGGGGCGTCATCTGATTGAGATGATTAAGGAGTCCAAAGAGGCAGCATCATCAAAAGAGAGAAAACATTCCTTGTATTTATTTTAAAAACTAAAAGATGACTGTTAAAAGTAGAACTGGCCAGCACTATCACGCAGAGCGAAGACATCCAGCTCAGCCCAGGAGAAGGCAAAATCTTCTGGAAGGCAGGGTCAAGTGTAGAGAGGCTTGCATATTTATAAAAAAGGTCTGCTACACTCCTGCTCATTGAGCAGACCTATGAAATTTGGGGGGAAAAAATGGTCTCTTCGTAGCTGGGGAAAACACCTGGAACATAGAGATGCCACTTCTCTGAAAGAGCTTGCAGCACTTGAAATCTTGCATCCTGCTACAGATTTAAACTCTAGATCTTAACTGCTTGATCAACCTCCTGCTTGTAAGAAAAAAAGAATTGTCTTTCAATGGCCCACTTTGAGAAAAATGCAGGAAGAATAAATTTTTTCTTTCCCTTTTTTAAAATTAGGAGTGCTCAAAATTTGGCTTACAATACAACCCTAGTGCCTTGCCCTGCCTACTGGATATATGCCTTTTGTAGTATTGCATCCACACTCAAGTTGCCTATGCAGCTTCCTTGTGACCTCTCAAGGTGCTGTAATTTTCTCACATGTAATGGAGGTATGAATGTTTTTAACTCACAACTGCAAAATTTTCATACAACCATAAAGAAAAATAAACATTTAAGAAATGCAGCTTATGATTACAGACCACACAAGAAACATGTGGGCAGCAGTTCCTCATCAGAAACTCGGAGGAAGAAAAGGCTGTGTGTGTCTGGGTGGGGAGGAAGGGAGAGAGGAAGTAAGTCGTAATAAAAATATTATCAAAAGCCTGATGAAATCGGTATTATAGCTAGCAAATCTAAACTAAAAATATACAAATTCTACACAGTCATCATGACCAGAGAGAAGGTTTCCTAACAATGATATCCACAGAGCCAAACATTCTCTAAAAAGGAAACTATCTTTCTGAGTTCTTTCCAGTTGAGACTCTTCAGAAGTAGTTAGGGAGGAGCAGTGTCTCTCAGGAGTTCTTACACCAAAAAGGAAATAACACTCCCACAAAAGCAAAATCCAGCAAAGGTTAACTGCAAGTCCTCTCCAATATCTCTTAGAAGAAATAAAGTCTAACAAAAAAAAGAACAGTCAGAAAAGTTTTTGAGTGATTACAATACCTTTGGGGAAAACTCCTGGGCAGATGTGATGTCTTCATCACTAATGCACTACAGATCAGGAGATAATGGCATGGCAATACCACACTGAATGTAACAAAACTTTTTATGGAGAATTGCTAGTTCTAGACATGGCCTCATAATTACAGTTCTAGATATAAGGTGAGAGCATGTGGTTGTCTGTGATAAACTGAAGTTTGGCTACTTTCATCCTACCTGGACACAGCTAACACTACCTCAGATGAACAGCTGTACATACGATGCCAGCATAGTGCTACAGCTGAAAGGATGAATGCAGTCCTAGAATGTATACACTGGGAAATAAGGAGTAACAGTAGGAAAAAGGTGACCTTTCATCTATAGCATTAGCAGGTTTGCAATGGAACATGGTGGATGTATGGATGCATATATGTTCAAGGCTTTAAATTTCAGAAGTAGTATTTAAAAATCTGGGAAGACAGAAAAAAGTATCACATTATTTAAGAGCTATAGAAAAACACTTCAGTGAGACTGGCAACAGCACTCTGCAACCAGACATGAGTTTACTCTGTCTACACACAGTGCACGCCAGCCTCGAGCCAACTCCAAAGCAAAAAGGTGATACCTAGCTTAGGCACCGCCTCACAGCCAAACTTGCATGGCTTTGGAGAGAAGGTGGCTTGTGCTAGTAGCTTGGGGAACAGGTAGAGCAAGCCTTAGTCAGCCTGAGAAATGCAGTGCTGACAGTTCTTCAGGGCTTAGTATGTTTGCTCTGTGACTTGATGACTGTGCACAAGTGTAGGCACATGAAAATTCTGCATGCTGATGGCCTTCTTAGGCTTGTGGAGAAAGACCTAAACAAACAAAGGGGCGGGAGCATAAACAAAGCAAAATATTTACACTACTAAGGAGAAAAAAAAAAAGGCTACCATGGCATATTGTGGATGATGAAAGTTTACATGAATTGATAGGGAGAGTGAAGAAAGAGCTCAAGGAAGGGAAATCTATTGACGGGGACCAAATACATACTAAACACTAAAACTGCGTTCAGCTTAGGAGGATCCTGAGCTGGAAAATAGTCAGGAGTATTAATATTGAAAGAGAAAGTAGCATCCCGTGGGGAAACACACATTTTTATCCTACTACACGCTTTTTTCAATACTGGATAATGGTCCATGTGGAAGGCAGGATGCTGGGCTAGGTGGACTTTTGATCTGACATGGGAAGACCCTTATTCTGATACGATGAAGGAGATTGGGAATGTGTGCCTTGCTGGAAGGCACCTGGGAGTCCAGGAGTACTGACAGCAAGAAAAGCATCAGCTTGTGGTGATTAAAAGCCTCATTTGAGCATTAGGGCTACTAAAATGATCCGAGGGCTGGAGCACCTCTCCTATGAGGACAGGCTGAGAGAGTTGGGCTTGTTCAGTCTAGAGAAAAGAAGGCTGCGGGGAGACCTGATTGCGGCCTTTCAGTACCTAAAGGGGGCCTATAGGAAAGAGGGGGAAAACCTTTTTAGTAGGGCCAGCTGCGTTAGGACAAGGGGTAATGGTTTTAAACTAAATCGGGGTAGGTTTAGGCTAGATATAAGGAAAAAATTCTTTACAATGAGGGTGGTAGACCACTGGAACAGGTTGCCCAGAGAGGTAGTGGAGGCCCCATCCCTGGAAACATTCAAGGCCAGGTTGGATGGGGCTCTGAGCAACCTGATCTAGTTGGCGGTGTCCCTGCTGACTGCGGGGGGGTTGGACTCGATGACCTCTAGTGGTCCCTTCCAACCCAAAACATTCTATGATTCTATGATTCTATGATTCTATGATTAGTGGTGTTAACTGCTGCAATGTTGATTGCAGAAATGCTTTTCAGCATTAAACCGCGTTGTCAACAAATAAATAATCACAAACATGTTCAAAGCCTCTGACAACACTTTGGCAATGTTGTTACTAATACAGGAGGAGGAGAATATCCACTGAGAAGCCAAGTCAAGCAAACCAGCAGATTTCTTCAGATAGATTTTTTAAAAAAAAGAGTCGGGCTTGGGTTTGCATTCCAGAAGAGCATTTGATCTCCATGAATGTACTGTACTCCTGCCACACACCTGCTATGGATTGCATTTAATGCAGAAGATGGGCCAATATATTTGGAAGAAATTAAATTCCTTGCTTAAGACAAAACTGTATCTTGCTTTTAATTTCATTATGGAAAAGATATACAGGTTAAAGAGCCCAAAGCACCAGAAATCTGCCAAAGTATGTCACCATTGTACTTGAGAAAAACAGAATTTGAGAAGTAACAATAGACTTCAAAGGAAAGCCAACAAAGTCCCATTCTTCTGAGACTTACGCCTGGGAAAATAAAGTAAAAGGAAAACATCTAGAGGAGGGAATAATGAAAACACTTCTTTTCCCAGACAAACTCTAAACCAGGTACTTAAGGGAAAAAAGCCCCACTTTTAAAGACTGAACAGGCTCATTGATTTCTTGATGAATTAAGTAAGCAATGCTTAGAAAGGTCTTTCAGATACATGGTGAATGGCACCCTTCTCATTTTTGGAGATCATATATTGTTTCTTTGCCCAGACACTTTTTCAAACTTAAGGTTTACAGTCACTCTAGCTGCAGCTAGAAATTACACTCCATCTAGTTAGATTTACAAAATAGTTCCAGGTTTCTGCAGACATTATCTCTACACAGACTTTGGACTGGATTCAAAGATGGAGAGATGTGCCGCAATGCTAAACATGGCAAAGGCTGACTTTGAGGGCAGTTTTATCTGGCAGATGGCAATGCAACAGAGATATAAGACCTAAGACAGCCAGATCAGATAGCAAACAATAATGCCCAAAAAACCTCCAGCATGTCAGCCCTAATCTGAAAGGAGGAAAAGGATGAACTTGCTCAGACTTCTCTCTGCCATGGCAGAAGTGCTGCCGGAAGAGTTTGCTATTGGGCCTATAACTGTGAACTATTAGGTGACTCATAAGAGTCAGATTTCTTTTATTTATTATTTCATGGAAACCAGGCCAAGGTGGAGAGACATGGGGCAGGCCTGAGGCTATATTCCTACACAGAATTGATCTGTGGGTGGGATGCACCTCCCAGTTCTCCTGCAAGGGCAGAGATGGATGTTGCGTGTCTGAGCTGTACAGTACTGCTGATCTACCTGTAACCAGCTCCTGGAATGGAATCTGCAACATATGGACAGGTTCTGTACACATACGCATTGTGTGGGTACAGTTAGATGCCGGTTGATTGGGATCCTCAAAAACCAGCATGTGAGAGCTACCAAGTGCTAGCCAATAGAGAAATGCCAAAGACTATGGTGATGAAGAGCTTATCTTGCGCTATCAGGAGGTGTTAGTTCTTGCTTTGGGTGCCTTAGCACAGAATCCTCTCCAAAACAAGCCTAAATTATTTTAAAAACTAGCAGTACTGACTCTTGCTGCTACTTAGCGTTTCTCTACAATGGTTAGAGCTCTGACCAAGGACCATGGGAAATGTGCCACTGCTCCTTCCTTTGTCTGACAAGATTAAAACCCCCAAATGTCAACTGAGTGCCCAAACCATCAAGACAATGGGAGGAGGGTTAGTCTCCTTCAGACTAAAGCTGTATTACTTTTCACAGAAACAATAAAAATATTACTGAGGGAGAGAAAGAAGAATCCTGGGTTCTGCTCCCTGATGAAAGGGAACTTTCTGTACTTCTTCCCATTGCCTTTGGTGGGGCAGGGCTCAGTTATATTGCCTGGAGAACCAAGCCATCATGACTTGTGCTAGGACTGAAAAACACGTTTGCTGATCTCAAAGCAGAAAAACACATGCTGGAGTCATAGGTACTTTTGTGGCAAGACTTTATCATCAAAAATACCTGTAGGTAGATTTCACCAAGCAATGGGAATGTTTTTAGCAGCAACTATATAACTGAGGGCTTAATGAAATATGAGGCTACTCCATGTGGTCATCAGAACTGAGCAGGGGAAGAAGAGAAAATTGAGTGTAATGCATGCTGTTTACATTACTAGAAGGCAACAGTTGCTGGCCAGTTTGAGAGAGAAATAAAATAGTTTCTATTAAAATACTCTTATTTCCATGGCCTGACACTTTCTGCATTGGATGTGTAACATTTTTTACTATAATGTGAATTTCATATGCTGAGCCCGGGTGTTCAGGCAAAGGCTTTCTGGCTGCTCTGATTTGGATGACTAAGCTTAACTTTTACATGTATAAATTAGTGCAAGAAATTCAATATCTCTTACAATAATTTTATTTCCATTTAACAGGGCAGACAGGTAACAGTTAAGAAGCCTGAACTTAAGGGACAGAAAAGACTGCCTGGTTATCTAATCGTATTCCTGCAAAGAATTTTACTCCCGTACCAAGCCAATAACTTCTGGCTGAATTAGGTCAAAGCATTGTTCTGCTCAAATCATCCGTCTCACATATATATGGTTTCTCTGTTTTGGCCAATGACCTTGATGGAAAATCAGGCATCAAGTGGATCATCTTGGGTACCTTGAAGAAATACACGTGCTGCTTTTCACTTTGGACTTCACTTTTTTTGCCTTTTGCACTTTTATATCTGCTGACTTGGCAGCATTCTGTTTTCCCAAAATGATCCATGCTCTTTCTGAAGAGACATACAGACTGGCAACGTAATCGCAAAGGGTGCCTCAGGACTGTCCTATCTGCTTTTGGACTTGCTGACACAGAGGAAAAGTAAAGATTGTAGTATGGCTGACTAACCTATGATTCAAACATGCCCTTTTCAAGTGCTACAGGATGAAGGCTTGTTAATGCATGCAGTTAAGTTTGCATCACGTGCGACAGTCACGGTGCTGTTCTTGCATTTGTTAGGTAGCAATCTGGGCAGAGCTGAACAGTCAGGATCTGGAGTAAGAACTAAGACCTTCAAATCAGGGTATGAGGCAGAGAGGTGTTTGGTTTTATGGTTATGATTTGGGATGTGTTGGAAGAAGCACAGATTCAGGGGTCCTGCTTTGTGGTTCCTGACCATTTCGAGATTTTGATATTTCACTTATAAATCTAAAGTTTGGTTGCTTCTCACTAGGGAGAGATTTTAGATACAAATCAACAACATCTCCCCGAAGCAGATATTGAGGCTTTTCACCTACTGTACTCTGAAAAGTTCCTTGATTTTAGGTGTGCATAAGAAGTATTTCTTTCCCCTTAAGGCTGCAAAATGTCTCAGCAGGGATACTATCCAGGCATTGGGCTAACAATCTAATAGATGCTTGCAACACTGTTGCCCATCATAAAGGCCTTCTGGTCTTCTGTCACAGAGAATGAGTGGTATAGACCTCATCCAGACCAACAAGCAGCAGCACCAGTGAATTTTATCATATGAATACATGAGCACATGAATAGTCTTTGCCCTCCTCTTCCTTTATCATAGTTTAAAACTTCTTGGGACACATGGCACTGACTAACTCCAAAGCTCATAAAGCGATACACTCAAATGACATTTACTTTACTATTTCTCTACCTGCTGTGAAAACCAAACTCCTTCAGGACTGTTATTATGGGTGGTTATTACACATGAAATACGTCGTCTGTGTACTGCCCACTTCCATGGCTTTGGAGAGGATGAGGCCTGTGCTGGTAGCCTGCAGCTAGAAACTTTCACGTAAGTTTCACAGAGCTTTTTGATAAGGCCAGAGTCTGACAACGCTTTAAATCTGTTGTAGTCAAGGGAAAATTCCCATTAATGTCATGAGCATCTGGATTTCCTACACTGTATATACAAATGTGTACATTAGCTTTATTTTGAACTGAGGCAATGCAGGGAGTTGCAGTAAAGGAGAGATGAAAGAAAGCTACAGGATGAGAGGAGAGCTCTCCCATCAAGAGATTTGTCTTTGACTGAAGGAATCAGAACATTTATTATTCTCATGCCATTCCCGTAGCAAAGGGTTGGCTTTTGGTTCTTACCATCTAACACTTTAAAATACAGGTCACAGAAATAATAGTTTATCTCCAGAGCTTAGGGCCTGTTCTTCTAATCTACGCACAAGAGGAAAGAGAGAGGAAAGCAGAACTGCTTCCAAGAAAAAAAAAATCACTGCAGATCTCTCACAGGCTGATAGTCTGAAATGATTCAGAAGTCCAGGATCATTCCAGCAGTTAGAGATCCACATGCAAAGCTTACTCTGCTCCTTAAATACTCCTGGAGAAATCAGTGTCCAGAAAAACAACAAACATGCTTGTGCTGATATGTAAATGTGTACATGTACAATAACTTCAATACTACTAATTAATGCAAATCGAGTTGTGACAGACAACATAACAGCATGGAAGCTGCTTGTCCAACTTATGTGGATTTGTATGGAAAGGTTGTGGTTCCTGGCACTTTTCCGAGTGAATTAAAAAAGGCTGTCAACCCGTCTGTTTTAGCCAGAGGCATAGCAATGGCAGCTCGTGAAACATCACACCTGAAAAGCATTTATGTGACACATCTTTCTTCTCCCTCTGCCACACAGTGCAAAATCTGTAGAACTACTGGATTTTTTTCAGCCTGTTTTGCATTAAATAAACTGACTTAACCAATCATGAATTCCTGCCATCCTCGCTGATGAACTATAAGAAACTGGAAAGTACCAAATGTGCAGCGCAGAACAAAGGACCTAGCCAACTCTTTTTTGCATTAACACTCAATCACCCATGTACAATACTGACCCAGTCTTGTAATTCTTTCAAAGCCAAAACTGCTGGTTAGCATCCAAGGAGCATTTTAGGATGAAGACAGAGAAAAGGCTACAGAATTGTCAACACTGTCTAAGGGAAACACAGCATTTATGGGCCTGATCCTGCAGAGAGTTACATAGAGATTTAAATGCTCTGGTCACAGGACAAGCCCCACTCATAATGCCAACATCCAAGTACGTAAACTGAGTGTTTGGTTAATTAACTGCAGGAGGAAGGCAAAATCTCTATCCATTCACTGTACTGTCACGTGTCGTGAGTGCCAGCACAAGGAAGCGGGCGGGAATGTATGGCCCAGGCTAGGAAAGGAGCAGGGTCCCTTCTCACACAGTGACAGCTCAGTCATAGATCAGGTTAAACTGGTTGTCAAATCCTGAACTGCTATAAAGTAATTCTTCCTCAATGAAAGGAACTAATCATGCCTGTTCGCTGACAAAACAACACTGAGACAAAAAACCAAGCAGAAGGAATGGATGATGACAATTCCATTGAAAAGTAAAACAGCAGACATAAAAATGTCATGTCCCGAGAAGGCTAATGAGATCAAATACAATGAAAATGAGCTCATTTTTTAAATGGGTATTTCCAAGGACGTGAAGTGGTATAAAATGACTTCTCAGCCTCTGTTCATGGGAAAGAAACAGCCTCCTTAACTGCAATGCTGCAGAATCTCAGTAGGAATAAACAGCAAAGCCCCTGCAATATCCATATATCCATACAGGATCTCAACAACAACAACAAAATTAGTTCAATTCTACTTTAAAAGAAATTTCAGGATTTCCTTTCATGTTTTATTATACCCTTCTTTAGCAGCCAGCTGCCCCTAATATCCTCTTGCAACAGGATACTACAGGATGCCGAAACCCCCAGTAAGTAGGATCTGGATCCAGTCATCTAACCACATCACTGTCTCTACGGTAACCTAGGCCAGCCCTAAATACTATAATCCTGCTTTACTATAGTAAAGCCAGTTAATGGCTTTCATTGAATGTTCCTGCCAAATCATGGTGCTCTAATATTTATTGACGTTTCAAATCTGTCCACCTATTTGGACTGTTTGTTACCCTGAAAAGCGATGCAAGCAAAGCATTCGCAGAAGAAAGGAGGCTGTTAAGGATTTCAGTGATATTGTCAAGACGCAGTCCTGACAACTCCAGCTTCTAAAAGTGTCACCACTGACCTCAGTGCCACCACTGCCAGGAGTGAGTCCCTGCAGAGCTGGGGGGAGCTGGGGCAGGCAAGGGACCAGTCCTCAGCTCTTTGGCAGGTTCTCCTCAGACAGTGCCATTAGCACTGGCTGACCAGAGGATCCCATTGGCATGCACTGGATATCCTAATTAAAGAGTGAATAAAGGGTGTGTGATGGGCTCTGGGAAGAGGAGAATGCAGAACAGGCAGGATGGGCCAGAAAGTTAAACCAGGGAGCAAATATTGCTTTGTCAATACTAATGACAATTTAATTACTATTTTCCATAAACATTCCATTTAATTCCTTTTTGGGAGACAGGTGGTTAAGTCTCTGAAAAACAGAGGAGCTTTTTAGCTTCTCAGATCATATAAAAGGATTGTCTTATTTTATTGCTACTCTATTTTTACTGCCCTACTTTTTTCTAGCTTTTTGTTCTAGTTTCCTATTGTTCAATTTAGTTGCTGTGGAAAAGCTTTACAGAATATTATTTCTAGAGGGTTCTTTTTCCTTGATGGGTGAAAAAAGTTGGCTATAGGATTTAATACTATCATTTTGTGTGCTATGTGCAAGTTGGGGTTAGGGAGCCAGCTTTTTGTTGCGTTGCAGAACCAGACATTAAAGCCTACCGGCTTCAGACAAACAAAATTCAGGACTTTTCTTCAGGCATCACCACCTTCCACCCTGCAAAATCCTGCACGCGTGTGTACACCCAGGGCTTGCACCACTTGCCAGCTTTTGGTAGGATGGGGAAGCACGCCATGAAGAATCTATAGTGGGAAGCAATTTGCTGCTGTTACACATCCCTAAACGTTAGTGTTAAGAGTAATTTAGATTTGTAATAGGTCAGCGGGATAAAAAAAAAAAAAAAATACGCAGGCATCAGGTTTGGCTCCTCTGCGACATATGGAGAAGGGATATGGGGATATGCCCGGCCTCCCTCCTGCCCAGTGGATGTGGATTAAGGGGGACTGAGGGAAAAGCACGGTTAAACCTGACGGTGCTCCAACACACACACGCACACACACGCACCCCCGCCCCGGTTACCGTGGCTCCGTGTCGCGGTTTTTACCTCAGTTACCAGCAGATACCGGCACGCATCCTCCCCGGTGGCTCCGCGGCGGCGGGCCGGGAGGGGCGGCGGG
>NW_009258947.1:548250-557903 GCF_000687185.1 Egretta garzetta
GGGGAGGGTGTCCCGCCGGAGCCTCTGGCTTATTCGGGTTTCTGCTGACGGAGGAACAACGAGGTGGAGGCCAGGAGGCTTCTGTTTGACTGCAGTTTGGGTCCCACTTTGTCCCGCCCTTCAAAGCTGAGGCTCTCACCAGGATTCCCAGAATTAGACCCGTTTCCCAGTTTCTTGAAAAAAAAAAAAAAACCAAACCCCTCATGTTATGTTATTTGTCCCCAGGGTCTGCTCCTGATGCAGTCGGTGGTACTTACCCAGGTCACATCCCGCTGCGGGCTGCAAGCTGACTTACACCAAGACAGCAGACACTGGCACCATGCTACCCAAGCCTTCCTAAACCTGAATATATCCTACTGCTGTTGCAATGTGTAGTTTTCCTATGATACTGCTGTCTCAAAACACTGCTCATCTGCAGCTTTTGTCTTTTCCCCTCTTTCCACCGTCCCGTCAGACTGGTTCTCCTGTAGCCGCCCAGCAAGTGGCTCCTGGCCCAGGGAGACGCTCCAGAGCAGACGTGCAAAGCTCCTCTCTCAAATTAACTGGACAATTCATTTCTTCCGTGCTGGCAGTGCAACCATTGCAGCTGTATGTTTGTACAGCTTCGTGGTAGTGATGGTTAAGAGTGGTTGGGTGTCTTCCCATTCATTTTGCCCCATTGCTCCTACTTTTTGACTTTGTTTTTGCTAAAACTCTTATATGTAGAGTTTGCCCTTAATACACTGAAGTGCCTGCATGCAGTGCTGGGTAAGCGTAACCACTTGAAACCCTTGGCTCCACTCATGTTGTGTGCTTACTGAAGTGCAGCGCTTAACCAGAAGGCTGGTTTTCAAGCTGAGGTCATGTCTCATCTCTACTGAGAGAGGCCAGCATGCTTTTTGGTGCCATAAGGTAAATAAGTAATAATCATACAGTGTCACGGGGGTCTTAGAATAATTGGTGACTACATATGGCTTTGGCATAATTGCAAATTTCCTGCTGTCCCCTGATTTGGCTCCATTACATGATTGGGCTGTTAGTTTCTGTACACAGTTTTATTCCTAGCTAGCTGGATGAAGTTTCCGTCTGATACAGCAGATCCATTAAAGCCTGCCAGAAATAACTCTTCTCTCCTTGACATCAGCAACTAATCTTCCTGCTGTTTCGTGTTACTTCTTTAAATATTATATATTTCAAGATGACAGTGGAGTTAGATGGCTGATACCAGTCTGGGAAATCATTTTAACTTTTAAAATCTCCATTATTCTATTCCTATGTGGAGGCTCGTCTCCTCGTGAGGTGCCTGACTTCTGTTCACACTGATGAGAGTTACGTGGCTGTGCCAGCAGTATCATATCCGAGATCACTTAAGATCGTTCTGACCCAGCTTTCTGACTATAGAACGGTTTTCAGCGCTACTGGATTTGCTCACCTTTTCTTTAGGTTTAACTGGCACAATGCATTCCAGCCTGTGCACGCACAGAGGCGTCTGAGCTACGGTTCCTGGAGATGATTGAAAAATTGGTGGTGGGTAGGAAGTAGCATATTGTGTGTTTATGGGCCATACTTGCCCCTGTGGCTGAAGCCAGCCAAAGACCTATACAAAATGCAAGCTCCATGGAGCTCATAGCCTGAGAAGTCAGGTAGCACTTTGCTGTTGCAGACTTGCCCTCACTGAATGTTGCCAGAAGCAGGTGGGGTAAAATGACCTCAGTTCTGCTTTTTGCAAGCTCAGCTTTGGGCAGTGATTCTCTAACTTTGCAAGCCTCAGTCTACTGTCCTCCCTCCACATCTCTTTCCGGTCTCCCAAGCACCTTTGTCATCAAGCCTTAAAGTGACCTCTTAGCACAACTTTTGCAAAATACTGCTGTTCTGTGGATCTTCGGCTGGGAAACTTCCCGTGGAGAATAAGGCTGCTCAGCGACTAGCCTTTCAGTTTTCAGCAGAACTGGAGGGGATGCTAAAAACTGGGACACCCGTTGTAGAAATCATCTCATTTCTAGTTGTTTGATTTCCCTACTTAACTTTTGTTCCCGGAGGCTCCATTTATAATTAGTGTACAGGAATAACCATGTCTGGGGGGCAATTTTTCTCAACTATCTTAGGCATCTTATCTTAGGATAAGGTGAGTCATCCTTTGGTATTCCTTGTTTCTCTCCATCAGCTGTAAAGTCAGACTGGTACAGCTGTAGACAATTAATTTTTAAACACCTAAATTGCATGAGATGAATCATTGTCCCAGCATGGAGAAGGCCCTGTCCTACAGAAATCGAGTATCACACAGCTCGTACAATACACCATTTGGCGCCTGTCAGGCATTTCTGTGGCCCAGCCAACATGATGAGTCTTCAGGGGGACTGGCAGCTTGTAACTGCTGCTACTGGCCGTCAGGACCGGCTGAGATTGCCACGTTCTGCAAAGGGCAATTAGCCTGGAGCAGCAACGGTGAAGCGGCGAGCACAGCGAGGTGGGTAAAGGCGGGAAGGGAAGAGCGAGGTGTCTGCTCTGCCCTGCCCCAGAAGCCTTAGCTAGTTCCTGCCCGGTCGCAGACAGCAGACTCCCTTCTGGACCTGCAGCCCTCCCTCTCTTGTTGCTCACATACCAGCAGCAGCGCTCAATAATGAAAAGGTAGTACAGTTTGCAACAGAAGAATTTTATCAGGTGTTTCTTCGGTGGTGTAAAAAAAAAAAAAAAATCCAGGTGGAGAAATAGGAATAGGAAGGTTTTTTTATCTTATGCACCTTTCTGCCTGCTTAATCCACAGCAGGCAAAACAAAAGATTCTCAATTTCTTCTTCCTAGAATCTGTCAGACTATGATGTCTCTAGTGCAGAAATGGGCAAGAGAGCTGAATGCCATTCTCACAACAGGGTCACCAGACAGCGTCCCAACCCAGAGAGATGTACGTCTGCTCAGAGCTTACCAGGGCCCTGCTCTTCCTGGGAGAGGTGCTGTGTTTCTTTCCCTTCTCCAGCTGGCTGTGGTAGCAGCTGCATTGCTGCGATTCCTGGCTCTGAGGCTGTCGCACAGGGCTGTGCTACCTTGGTAGACTGGAGCAAATGCACCGTTCCTCAGGAAAGTTAGCTGGCAGATCACATAAAAATTTAATCAGCCCAATCTCAGGAGGTTTGATTCTTGGCCAGTGAAGCTACAGAATTTCTCATTTAAGGAGGTTAGGAATCATCTAACAAAATCGTTATTTCACGCAGGTGAAATACTCAATCCATATACCATGGGCCAAGAGGCTTTAAACCTTCCGAGACAACGAGCTCGGAGTGTAGCTTCCACAGGCTCACGCAGGCTAGCTTTTACAAGTAAGCAAGGTAAGAATCCTGCGGGTAATGTACCCATGGCAGGGCGGAGATGAGTGTGGGGCCACGCTCAATTATTTACCCAGCTAATGAGGTGGGCTGAGCAGCCTTCACTCACCAAGTCCATTACATTGTGGGCACATGTCCAGCACGCTAGGTGGGATTGGTATGCCTACACAGCCTAGACTTGCTACCAGCATCTATGTAGGTGCAAACCTGTTGGTAGGCTGTTCTTATGTATTTTAGATTGGCACAAGGATGTCTTGGATAACTAAACATTGCGGCATCAAAATTCTGGAATCAGCATAGGCAAAACTCAGTAATATTCCTCCTGTGCATGCTGGAGTCAGTATTGGATATGTAGTAGCAGCAGCTGATGTCGGTGGTCCCTGCAGTACCCAGAGATCTGGTTGATGGCCAGAAGCCAGAAAGTAAAAACAAAACAAAACAAACCAAACAAAAAGAAAAATCTGACTCCTTTTTCTTACCCTGTGTTTGACAGCTGAACACTCCTGTGTGAATTGCTTCCTCGTATCATAACACAACACCCTCAAGGGCTGGTGTGATGCTATTGCTGGCACAGACAAACAGCTTATTGTATTTCTGCTGAGCAGCTAAACATGCCTAAAATACATTTTGTATATTTGGAATAAAAAACCCATACATGCTGTAGGCACGTTACAGAGGATGGGTTGGCTGTGTAAGGCTGATGCTGACCCAAGCTGACCTGCCTCTGTGTAGTAGTTTCACACATCTCTGTAATACACCCAAATAGTAGAACGGAAAGAAATGGGCTGGTTGCATCGCAAGGGTTATCACCTTGTAGCAGATAAGAGTGGTAGTAGTCATAAGGAAAAATAGATCATAAAGAATTCTTCAGTGTTGGCTTGCATACTTTTATGCACCAGAGACAGATCAATATTGGTTTTAATTTAAGAAAAAAACACACCAGGGGAGCACAACAAAAGAGAGTGTATGCATGCAGATTTTATCACCCAAACCAATGTTCCAAAATAGGTAGAATGGCTTTTAATGAGGTTGAATGCATTTGATAAAGTTAGAAGATGGAGAACATCTTCTATAAGATGTTGTAAGATCTTATAGGATCTTATATATATATATATAAGATATATAAGATACAGCAGATGAACAATTGAGAAAACGTGCACATTGTCTCCTGATTCACTAAAAAGGTAACAAAACCCAGGGCATTTGAAAAAGAATGAAAGCCTGCCCTCACTCTTTACAGTGCTCTGAGATTATCCAGTTGACGTTTCTTCCCAGTCATCTCCAGCCATGGACTGTCCCACCACCTGTCTCTTCAGCGTGTTCCCGTGCCTATGGCTCTTCGGTTTGCGAGCAAAATACCTCGTGATCTGTACATTTCTGTCAAAATACTGCTGTATCAGTGGAACTTCACCGTGTATAGGTATGGGCTATAACCAGCTTTGCTTGCCTGGGCAGTAGGGTATGCGCAGGGACGGGCCTGGCACATGGATCCCACCTCACCTGGCCTCAGGAGGCGTCGGCGACGTTCGAAGCGCTCTTGAGTTCAGCGGTGTAGATGCAGCTTCAGTTAACTGATGGCAGCAGTTGCTTGTGATGGGGATTCAGAGTGTCGCAGACTGCTCTGAGCGACGCTGCAGAGAAGCTGTTGCACTTACAACTCTGAACCAGGGGTAATCCTCCTCATTAATGCACACAATCTGTGCTACCCAATGCCCCAGAAATCTCCCTTTGTAAAAAAGGGAACATTTAAAAAAGCATTTAGTGTAGTCTAACAGGTGTGTTCTGCACCTTGAAATGCACACAGAAAGGACAAACCAGAAAAGCCCACAGGAAACAACTTGTGCAATTTGCTTTGGAAGGCGGGAGTTAATGCATTTTTTGTGCCAACATTCAAGCTGCCTGTGATGCTCAAGGTGAAACCCATAAAATTTCTCTCCAATGTGGAATAATAGAAAGCAAAAATGGAAGTTCTGTAACTTGGTAGCTAAGCTGTATCTGGTTTCTTGAATTTAAAACCTTTCTCATTATCTGCATTTGGGCATGTAAATACATAGATTTTAGTAGAAATTGGGTACCTTCGTGCTTGAGAAAGCTCTGCTGGAGGCTCACCTGAATCCTTCGATGTCAAAAATACTCCTTAAATAAGATTTCCAGTGAATTCTTACAGTGATTTAATCTCCCCCAAGGTGTGTCATTTTAATCCTAGGTGTTCTGGCTCATCCTCCAGGTTGGGACACATGCTAATGATAGCTGTGATTATCCCTGGAGTATAACAATACGCACAGCAGGAGAACGTGCAGGTCTGCTGTCAAGGCCTGTTTTGCTGGAGGAAAAAAAAAAATTCCCTTTGAACACCTTTGAAGGTCGTGCTGTGAAAGCCTGACTGCCTTTATAGCTCAGTTTATGGAGCTTGGCCAAAGCACTCCAAGTGCTTTTTGGTCATACGCTGACATTGTTGCATTTCAAATGGAGTCACACAGTAAATCTTTATTTGCCTAGGAAATTTTCAGATCCTTTAATCTGAAGCTGTTTCAGCGTTGCTATTTTGATTCTTTGTCTTAGGAGGCGAAGAGTGTTTTTGGCAGTTTAGTAACTGGGCATGCCTTTAAGGAACATGGTATGATCAAGTAAGCACAAGTACGAGGCAGCAGCAAATCAGCTAATTCTGAAAATCTTGAGCTAGATTTCTCAAATCAAACAACAGACAGATCTATCAGCGTGCATGCTGCATTTGTGAGGAAAGTGGGATGTAGGTTCAACAGATAGCTATAAAACCCCTGAACTGGAAAGAGGGAAGTAAGTAAACCAGAATTTTGAGCTGTGGCATGGTGCAAGCAGCTGATGAACCATCACAAACTAACACCGAGACTCCTCACACCAACTACTGCTGTCTGTTTGGTGGGTGTCAAATCTATTCTAGTACACATTTGTCTCCTGACTGTAAGAGACTGGTCTAAACCTCTAGACCACTAGGCGTCCGTCCCATATGAAGTAAGTTGTATGGACCAGCAGAGATAAAGAACTCATTATCCCACTCTACTCAGTGCTTGTCAGGCCACACCTGGAATATTGTGTACAGTTCTGGTTCCCGCTATACAAAAAACATGTGGACAGGCTGGAGGGGGTCCAGAGAAGGGCCACCAAGATGATCAAAGGCCTGGGAAGCCTGCCGTGTGAGGGTAGGCTGAGAGAACTGGGTTTGTTCAGCCTTGAGAAAATGAGGCTCAGAGGGGAATCTCATCACCATGTACCAGTACCTAAGGGGTAGCTACAAGGAAGACGGAGACTCCCTTTTTACAAGGAGTCACATGGAGAGGACAAGGGGGAATGGACACAAGTTGTGCTTGGGGAGATTCCGACTGGATATGAAAGGAAATTTTTTCACAATGAGAACAGTTGGAATATTCTCCCCAGGGGAGTGGTTGACTCCACCACATTGGACACTTTTAAGACTCAGCTGTGCAGGGTGCTGGGCCATCTTGTCTAGACTGTGCTCTTACCTAGAAAGGTTGGACCAGATGATCCTTAAGGTCCCTTCCAACCTAGGATTCTAGGATTCTATGATATACGTTAGGCTGCATCAGTATCAAGAAACCAGAGACAGAGAGCCTACTCTGCATGTGGCACCACACAGATTAACACTCACGTAGTTACAGTCCCCAAAATATCCCAGGTAAGTGGCCTTGTCAGTGCTGTCTGATGGGTGCAGTCCAGGCCAGGCTCAATCCCAGAGAGCCTGCCATGGCCAGAACCACCATCACAGGTCAGCGCTTAAGCTGTTGCCCTAGTCCTGGCCAGTTTGCTAGCACGGACATTTTCAACAGCCACGCGTACAGGGTGCCTGCAAGGAGGAGGCAGCTTAAAGGGCTAATTGTGGGCTTAGGAAGCAGCAACGGCTTTAGTCTGTGTACTTTTACAGACCCGGCACGTGGCTTCCAGTCAGGCGAACACTTTTCAACTCAGTTTCTTCCTAGCTACGGATGATATTAATCTGCCTTCTTAACAGGACTATCATTATGTGAAGTG
Organism: Egretta garzetta; assembly: GCF_000687185.1. Classification (NCBI taxonomy): domain Eukaryota; kingdom Metazoa; phylum Chordata; class Aves; order Pelecaniformes; family Ardeidae; genus Egretta; species Egretta garzetta. The sequence goes on from NW_009258947.1 coordinate 555,575, forward strand.
TCGTTACTATGAAGATATGTAAAGCAATCTAAAAATACTGTATCAACTCCATGGTATCGCTGGTTGCAACAGACATTAACTCTTACGGAACCCTCCATCACAGTTGCACCTTTCAAACCACAGATTTTTCTCACCCCCTAAATGCATTTCACAAGAACTAATTTGTCTCTATGCGGTCAGATAATTAAATAGGACAGGAGAGAGAGGAACAGTGAAGTTTAAGCACCAAACCACAGTTCAGGAAAAGCCTTCCCAATGTTCAGTCCTCTCTCAAAGGGGCAGTATACAATTTTTCGCCCTCAGCCTCCCACCCATAAATAATGAGTTGTAAATGCCTGTTGGGACAGAATCTGCCTTCAGGTGCATGAATGTACAGTATCCTGTGCTCAGACAATTCGATTTGGGTGGTTTTCAGAACCATATCTTAGAGAGATGTGGTATAAAAAAGCAGGAACAAGAAGGCAGGTTTACTGGCAACCAAACCGCTCTCAATAACTCTTCCTGCTTATTTACAATAGTGCAGGCACACGCATAAAGTCTATTGCCCAGCCTGATGAATACAAGTCTCAGAATTTAAACACAACCATGGGATACTGTATATATCCTTTAGGGCAGATTAATTAGAAGGAATTGCCAGTTAGCAACAGAAAATTAATTTCCTCTGTTAATACTTGTGCTCTGCAATACTCATTTTGAATATTAATGCTTCTCATTTTTATGCACTGTGCATGCTGCCCAAGTGCTGATGCACGCTCCATGTAGACTGCATAGCATAAATTCCACTGCTTAGACACTATTTGGGTCCGTTGATACAGGGGTCAAACTTATGAAAAGAGACTGCATCATTTTCAGAAATTGCATTTGCTGGTGTTTAAATTCTAGAAACTGTAAAACTCAAAAATATGTATCTGTTGTCCTACTCACATATCCTGTTTTCCCTTTCCCAAGTCCATTAATATGTATTTTTTTCATTAATGCATGCCTTCTAGTTAAAATGATGACCCGAGAAATGTACTTCTAAATTTAATTTTTATAACATTTTTTATTAAACATTTTTCTCAGTTTATATTTTGAACATAAATACACAAGTTTTATGGCTCATGTTATAGAAGACACTACTATGTGTTAGAAAACATATATAGAATATATTGTAGTGGTTACATTTGCTCCTCTCTTTTCCTAATATTTTTCACAACTTCTATTAATCTAGAAAAGCAGTATTGGGAAGCAAAATCCAACCTACCTAGGAGTGCAGTCTACAACAGCTATAAAGCCTATTTGCCAGCTGTAAGAGAAACTTTGGTTCCTGCCTGTTTTCATAGTAAGGTAACACCAGTTCGCTGCGTATCAGAAAACAAACATTGCACCTTGTGCTCAGCCAGTTACTAAAAATCTAGTTCATGACAATGTGTAATTTTAAAGACAGACATACAGCTTCTCTTTTGCTTTACAGCTTAGTAAGATAGATACATATTTTCAAAACAATATAATGTAAATGAGGGACCCAGTTCTGTTCTTACTGAAGTCACTGGCAAAACTCCGATGTACTTTCAGAAGAGCAGATTTGTACTTTGTTTCTACTGTTTTATTGATAAAACTGAAGAAAATTACATTTAATGTGGAAGATAGGATGAATTTCACTTTAAAACTCTCATGCATTATTGCTAGCAGATGCTGTAGTAATACCATGCATGGATGTTGAATGCGTGGTGGACTCTGCTTACTGCTCCTACAGATAAAGATATGTATTGGGGTTGCGTGGCAAGGTTTTGTTAGTGGGCGCTATAGGGGTGGCTTCTGTGAAAAGCTGCCAGAAGCTTCCCCCGTGTCTGATAGAGCCAATGCCAGGTGTCTCCAAGATGGACCTGCTGCGGGCCAAGGCCGAGCCCATCAGCGATGATGGTAGCACCTCTGGGATAACATATTTAAGAAGGGGGAAAAAAAATTGAGCAACTGCAGCCAGAGAGAAGTGAGAGGATGTGAGAGGAACAGCCCTGCAGACACGAAGGTGAGTGCGGAAGAGGTGCTCTGGGCACCAGAGCAGAGATTCTCCTCCAGCCCCTGGTGCAGCCCATGGTGAGGCAGGCTGTCTGCCTGCAGCCCATGGAGGCCCACGGGGGAGCAGATCTCCACCTGCAGCCCAGGGATGACCCCATGCTGGAGCAGGTAGATGTACCCAAAGGAGGCTGTGACCCTGTGGGAAGAGGAGCCCACACTGGAGCAGGTTTGCTGTCAGGGCTGGTGACCCCACGCTGGAGCAGTCTGCTCCTGAGAGACTGCGCCCTGTGGAAGGGATGAAGCCATGCTGGCGCAGGTCATGAAGAACTGG
>NW_009258947.1:559488-613401 GCF_000687185.1 Egretta garzetta
GTGGCAGCCGGAGAGAGCGGTGAGGAGGGGTGAGGACGTGAGACGGGCAGCCCTGCAGGCACCCAGGGCAGTGCAGGAGGGCAGGAGGAGCTCCAGGTACCGGGGCAGAGATTCCCCGCAGCCCCTGGGGCAGCCCATGGTAGGGCAGGCTGTGCCCCGGCAGCCCAGGGAGGCCCACGGGGGAGCAGATCCCCACTTGCAGCCCAGGGAGGACCCCACGCTGGAGCAGGGGGGTGCCTGAAGGAGGCTGTGACGCCATGGGAAGCCCGCGCTGGAGCAGGCTTCTGGCAGGACCTGTGGCCCTGTGGAGAGAGGAGCCCAGGCTGGAGCAGGTTTGCTGGCAGGGCTCGTGACCCCACGGGGGACCCATGCTGGAGCAGTCTGCTCCTGAAGGACTGCACCCCATGGGAAGGATGGACCCATGCTGGGGCAGTTTGTGGAGAACTGCAGCCCATGGGAAGAACTCATGTTGGAGAAGTTTGTGGAGGACTGTCTGCCGTGGGAGAGACCCCAGGCTGGAACAGGGGCAGCGTGTGAGGAGTCCTCCCCTGAGGAGGAAGGAGTGGCAGAGACAGCGTGTGATGAACTGACCCCAACCCCCATTCCCTGTCCCCTTGTGCCTCTCAGGAAGAGGTGGTAGAGAAAATCAGGAGTGAAGTTGAGCCTGGGAAGACAGGAAGGGTGGGGGGAAGGGGTTTTAAGATTTGGTTTTGTATCTCATTACTCTACTCTGGTTTGGTTGGTAATAAATTAAACTAATTTCCCCAAGTCGAGTCTGTTTTGCCTGTGACAGTAACTGGTGAGTGATCTCTCCCTGTCCTTATCTCAACCCAGAAGCCTTTCATTATATTTTCTCTCCCCTGTCCAGCTGAGGAGGGAGTGATAGAGCAGCTTTGGTGGGCACCCGGTGTCAAGCCAGGGTCAACCCATCACATGCGAGACTGGTCATGCTCCTCCAGTCCCAAAGGCACAGACATGGAATTCCACACCCAAGGAGCACACAGAATAAAACCTGTGGTCTTTTTACTGCAGTGTAGCAAAGAGAGACTTGATTATATATGCTTTATACACAGAACCTTTTAACGTGTTTTTCAATATACATACATTAAACTGTACAATGTAGTACTTCCACACAGTGGGCAAAGAGCAGCTCCCAGGGCCATAGCTATGGAATAGTGTAGAAAATGCTAACTGGCCTTGATCCCTCAGGCCAGACAAGCCCAAGCAGTAGGCCTGGGAGAAGAGGAAAAGTTTGGGAAAATGTTGCCAGCTGCTTGGCTTAGAGGCATTCTGCTTTTTGTTTTGTTTGGTTTTGTTTTTTTGGTTTTTTTTTTTTTTGCACCAGGACTCATGCCAACATGAAGCCTATGCCAACACTGACCGCACCCAACTACAATTGTGAGATACACAGCGAAAGACACAGAATAAAAGTACAAAACAGTAATGGAGACCCTAAGCCCACAATCCCATCTCTAACAAGTGTCCTTCGCGACCCACTGAAGTCCATGCTATTATGGCTCAGGAATCCTGTTCTGATCAGGATGTAGGATGTGGGCAAAACCTCTGAAAAGAAGTTGGGGGTGTGCCTGATTTCTGAAATGCCTATTTTGGTGCTACCTAGCAGGCAAAGGCTGGCTGCGTTGGCGTTCCCTCTGTTGTACTTGGTGTCAGGGAAGACCTGATGTGACTCCGATGCTCTGTCAAACTTGGTAGGTCAGCCCACCCACTGATTTTGGGGTCACCTTGATAGAGGTTTGCTTTTTAGAATCAGCCTGAAAATGTAAGAGATACGTAAATCTGTGGCGAAATAAAGAAAATAAATTTCAGCCACATTTAAAAAAAATACTGTTTTTAAAAAAGCGCAAACCCAACTTTTATCTTACATCAAACAAAATAATTCAGTCTCTAGTACTGTTTACCTTGAAATGTCACATGCTGGGCAACACTGTAATTATGGTTGATGTTGATTTAAACGAGGCAGATTGAAACAAAACATGGTAGATCAAGGAGTCTGTATTAGAAGGAGCAGAAATAGTTTCAAGGCAAACCACCCCCTCAGTAATGGTACCAAAGTAGCCAAAAGTTTTACTCTACTCTAGTCAATGCATATATTTGACAAACGTTCTGCTTTGGATATATTTAATTTGCATTTTACTGAACTGATGGACAGTATGAGAGTGCTTAACATATTCAACTGAAACATAACCGTCCCAATTTCTCTGTGTCTTTCAGTCTATTGATGAGGGAAAAGGATGTTCCCAGTGACTCCATTCAACGTGTTACCTGTATTAAACATATTTTGACAGAAGGATGTGTCTCATCAGCATTTTTGACAAAGTCTTTCTGAGCTGAAGGCTTTGTCATATTTCTTGTGTGCAGAGACTAGTGCAAAATGCAGTTGCAGTAGGAATCCCACATTCAAAGCTTCCTTTGGAAATGCATCAATTCATTAAGAAATTATGATTAGCTCTCTATTCAGAATTCAGCCCTCCAACACTACCAAAGCAACCGCTCGCCTGCTTGAGTGAATGAAGGTGCGCACGGTATTTTCATGATATCCATTTACAAGACCACACTTTGGTGAAACTCCGGGTGAAAAGAGGTGACTGCCACTCTGATACAACCATATCTCTGCTGTTGCTGTTGCGCTGTGACATCACTTGATAGGTGTCTGCCTGAGGACGCAGGACAAATCAAGTGATGTAGGACCCATGCCCACAGTGGTTACCTGTACTTTCCATAGATATTCCAGCATTAGTGTATTTCTCCCCAATTAATTATTTAATTAATAATTTCATTATTAATGTACTGGATGTGCATGCCTCCTTAAAAACAGCACAGTCCATGTCTAGCTTTGGTACAGAGTGGCCAGGGGGAGAATGTGTTAGCAGCACTACAGTGCACAGCTGTCCTGTATCTGTATTTGCTATTTGCCCTAAGCCGTAGCATCCTTAGGATTTTCTCTGTATAACGAAGGCGAGTCACAGACACATTGCACCTACCAAGAAAATTAATGCGCTTCTTGTACTGCAACATTTTTAATAATACTGAGCATTAGAAATAATAATAATAATAATACCACCCCCTATTTTCTATGTTGAAATAAACAAACACAAATCAATTAATGTAACTGCTTTTGTCCAGACCAAACTCTGGCTTGTGGAATGATATTACAAACTATTATAGTAATTACCAAATTAATATTAGCTTGCATTAGACTATTTATTGTTTAAAAATATTTGCTAATTTGTTAAAATCTACAGTCCATGCAATATGTCACTTTGGAAAAAGAAACAACAGCTGATTTACATAAGCAAAAACCAGCATGAGACATGGCATGTGTTCCTTGCCTTCCCTAAGTGCTATAGAACATAATTACGATATTTATAAATGTGAATATAAATACGGTAGAGATTCTAAAACCATTTAAAAGTGTCTAACAGATCCTTTTTGTTCTAAGTATCAAGGACAACATCAGTGGCTAAATGTTTTCCAATACCCTAACACTGCAGAACGTTCTAAGTATGTCAAGACGCTGCCTTGCAACCCTTAATCCTGTGATCAAAGCCTACTGAAATTGCTCCCAGGTATATAAAGTCTATCCATTTGGGTCCTAAGCTGGCATTTGCTGTAAAAGGATATCAGACTTCTTTTAATAGCAGAAAGTATCTTGGATTTAGTTCAGTTAGATATTTAATAGTGGGATTTGCCAGACCATCACTGAAGACACTAGTTCATCTTGTCGCTGCTGCTTGGTCTTCTTGTTCACTCTCCTGTGTCCTTGGCCACCAGAAATGACTAATACTGAACTTGCTTTCATTTTCTTGGATCTCTGTCTTTTACTCTTAAATGAGATATTTTGATCCTTCAAAAGCTCATAAATGTTACTGTCCTCTGGCCTATGTTCTAGGGAACTTGATCCGTGAGACAAAGTAAGGGATCCAGAAGATGACGACAAGTCACTTTTTTGTGCAATGGATCCTACTGACCCTCCCAGCCAAATTGCAGTGTCATGGGTGTTACTAAGGGAAGAGCCTGGCCTCTCATTGTGAAGAACGTTCCTTTGGTCATCATCTTTAGGTTCTGAGCCAGGAGGCAGGCTGTTCCTCAGTTTGTTTCTGTTCTTCTTGTTTATAGATGCAGCCGTTACAAGAAACTTAACTGGGCCATTGTGTGCATGATACGACACCATTCCTCTCCCTGGAGTCAAAAGAGAGGGACAATTAAAGAACACTTTATTTTACCACAGTTTTCCACCATAATTAGCTCATGAAATTTGCTCAGAAAAGCATAACTCTTAAAAACCTATTATGTGCATCCAGTCTGTCTTTCGCCTTGTGTGTGTGCAATTTGCAGAAAAAAAACCCCAAAACGTACAAGAACAAATCTATTGTACCACAAGTCTTTTAAGACTGTACTAATAAATCGGCTGAAACGTAGCGTCATGAATACTCTGTTCTCACAACAGCGTGAGTATAGAAATGCTGCTAACTTCTTTTTGTTGGTGTCAACAGAAGTGTAACACTGTGAGTTTTCTCCAGTAATCCGCAAACAAAAATACGTGGTTTTCGATTAATTCTCTTGTAACTCTGTGCCTCTCCAGAATGGCATAAGAACATCTGTTTCACTGTAACAGACCCCTCCACACTATACAGCAGGAACTAAAACTCATCCTTCTGAATGGTTACCATGGCAGATCGTGAGGAAATGAATGAACAAATATGATTTTTTTCTTTTTTTTTAAAAAGTATTTAAACAGTGGGATGTTGGTGGTACAAGGAAGACTTACGCTGAGCAAATCAGTAGAATGTATGAAAAACAAACTGCATATGGCCAAATTCAGAAGCTATAACAGTATCAGTATGTGTGGCTTTTACAGCAAAAAAAGAATTAAAAAGAAAAGTAGTATTCTACAAAATCAGCTACAATATGGAAAAGAGCTAGGCTATCAAGGGAAAAACCCACAACCCTAGAGACCACTCTGTCCATCTCGAACTCCATAATGCATTCTAGGTTATGATAAAACATATTCTGTTTTTACAGAAAGTGCAATGATATAAAGATGAATTATCACTCTTGGAAGCACAACTGGAAAAAGTCACAATTTTTCGGTTCAAATTCCAAATACGGTATCAAAGACTATAAAAATAGGCCTCTAAATGTAATGTTGCTAGATCTGTGAAATCTGACAAATCTTGACCCAAAATAAATGCAAGAATATATGGATGACATAAACTACAATAATCAAGACAGAAAATGGAAGAATCAAATGAGAGACTTTTTGATTCTGCAAGTATGCATTTTCTTGTATTGCATTTATTTTCACCTAACACAGGTTCTGTATTTTTTAAGAAGCATTTATCCTGTGTCATACTAGATTATTGCTGCATATTTTGCTGAACACAGAAGATTTTGTTTGCATTTTGCAGTTACATAAGCTCTTTTTTTTTCCCCCTGGAGGAAGTGGCAAACAGCTTGCCTCATAAAATCTGCCAGCTTCCCTCTGCAACGCAGAAGCTTGAGCAGAATTCTGAACCCAAAACGTAGCATGGCAAAGCCCCCATTAAACACACGTTCAAAATCTTGCTTCTGCTAGTAGCTTAAACATTTGCAAAGTGATACAGCAGCATTCACGTGTTTGTATTTCAAGTGGGGTAATATGAAAGTAACTCAATAAATACATCTCTCCAAAATGCAAAGATCTTTATCACTGTCAAAAAAATTAAGTATATACTCTCCTATGTCCCAAGACTCCTGATTTGGGGAGAAAGGGCACAAAACCAATTTACTGAATAACCAGTCAGACAACATACTCAATTTTCAGTACTTATGTGTCTAAACCTAATGCATCCATTTTCCCCAAATCTGGAAGAAAGTTTGTTTACATTCTCTTCTCATCCCCATGTATTTGACCGCACTCCTACTGCCTATCCTATTCTTATGACCTAAAGAAGAACAGTTGTTCCGGCTCAAACAACTAAGACAAAACTAGACAAGTACCTGGATATCCTGTAAAGCTCAGGAACAACAACAAATACCATTTCACCACAAAGCTCTGATACATCATCTGAACAACACATATAATTTTGCAGATTCACTTAAACTACTGACAGAAGAGAAATTCAATCTTCAGTATAAAACCATTGTACTCGATCTGTTTGAGAACTTTCACTCACCAGTTACTTTGGGAATCCCCTGCAAGCGTGGCACTGGCAATGCTACTATTATACCCAGGTTTGTTCCAACAAGCAGTAAACCATGGCACACCAGGAGGCTGGTCACCGAAACGCGCTGCTGCCCTGTGAAGTTTAGGAAGTGCTCTGTTACTTAAGAGTGATGATCTTTACCTAGAGCAGAGTAACTTCAGGCAAACACAATCAGCCGTACCGTCTCATTCAGCAAAGCGCTCGTCGCAAAGGCGATATAGTATTCAACTTTACATACAATTTAAATACTAGTATACTTCTGAAACATTTTTTCCTAAATCTCTAAACCACAGTATCTAAAAGTAGACACAGATAATCTTTACAAATATGCTTTTACAAATAGATTATGTATATTCTCAGCAAGAAAACTGAAAGCCATTTCACTTCACAACACTCAATAACATATCGCCGTAACACACTATACTCAAGACTCAAACCCGTTCATGGTTACTTTTTTCTCCTTGTTTTTTAATTCTGTGAAACCATAACAGAAGTGCCGTGTTCCCCTGTTGGAGTTTGGGTGTCCCCCGTACAAGAATGGCATTGGCGTGTTGGGACAAGTCCAATGGAAAGTGACCAAGATGATCAGGAGGCTGGAGCACACAGTGTACAAAGAGAGGTTAGAAGAAGTGCTGTCTGCACCTACCTGATGGCAGGGTGCACAGAAGACAGAGACAGAGTCTATTCAGATGTGCACAGTGGTAGGGTGAGACACAATGGATCAAATTTGGAACATGGGAAATTGGGATTGTAAGTAGGGAAAAACAACTTCATAATAAAGGTGGTCAAACACTGCAACAGGTTGCTCAGAGAGGTTGCGGAATCTTCATCCTATCCAAAGGTATTAAAAATTTGGCTGGAGAAGTACTTGAACAACCAGGTCTAATCAGGCCTGCTTCAAGAAGGATGAACAAGATGAGCTCTAGAGTGATTTCCAATCAAAATTATTCTATGATTTGCTACAACATATTATTTATGGGATTGCTATTTTTCTAATGAACAAAGTAATTTTTGCTTGCAATGCTTACTGAATATGCTCGATTCAGTTTAGATAGATTTTCACAACAGCCTTGCCAAGTTTCAGAAATGGAAACTACTGCCTGCCCAAACTTCTGCCATGGCCCAAGTTTATGTGGAGGAGCATTTGAACCTGGAGGATTCCAGCAGAGTTTAAAACCTACGTGTTCTTAGATTCATGATTAACTTTACGTGCAAGAGAGCAGTCATTCCATTTTCATCACAGCTCTCAAGTTGTTAATCACTTCATCAGTAAGTATGGAATTTGGATTCCACATCTGATTATAACTTGGGTGAACCCGCATGTTCCACACTTTGGAAAAGGACCTTAATTACGGTGTATCAGAAATGAATACATTTTCCATCTCGTCCCTTGAAGCTGAGTCAATTTACATCGAAGAGTACATGAATCACAGACCCACTGGGAAAGCAGGGAAGCAGCAGCTTGACTGTAGCCCAAAGCACTCAACTGGAAAGCAGGAGGTGGACCACAGTTCAAGTCTTTCCTCACAGAACTTTACAAAAACAAAGTATTAACCCAGCAATAGCGTGTTGTAAAAGGCACACATAGGCTGCAGGGCCAGATCTGGAATCCCAGCTCTGTGTACCCAAAACCCCATTCTAAAATACCCTAAAGGCAAGACAATTAGGTCAACCTCAGCAGTTGTAATGAGCCCAAGTAAGTTGAAGAGGCTCCACCTACTCATGCAGGCCTTCAGAAGCACCTGTGCTGTTTTCCATAAACCGTGTTTATGCTAGTAGAACTGCATCATCCCTCTTCAGCTAGACAAGCATGGATGGTCTACGCCTATCGACAAATTACAAGTCTTTCAAAGCTGGGAGTTTGATTGATTTTTTGATTTTTTATTTTTTTTTTTGGTTGGTTGGTTTGCTTTTGGTGTGGTTTTTTTTTTTTTTTTTTGTACTTTATTCCAATTGTACATTTGCCTCTCAAACTCCTTGCAGAAGCAAGCTGCTCACATTTTTAAACAACAGATCTTTAATACTTTTTTAAGCATTTAAAACGTAAAATAATATGCATGATTTCATACTCCAACCCTGAAGCAACGTCTCACCAGTAATTTTTACCAGTGAAAACTGGTAATATGCATTACAATTTCCATAGATGAAAACAGCAAATTATCAGCCAGCAACTTAGAATCTTAAACACCGAGCACAATCTTAAGCATGAACCATCTATATATAGCAAGGTCAAAAGGAAAACCACTTGCTTTGAAATCTTGGAAAAGCAGGAAACATCTGCATCTGAAAATATACTTTGAAATAGCACATAACTCCAATAATGATACACAGATTAAAATAAACCTGTTAAAATATTAACTTAAAATATTGTTATCTGCTAGCCAAGGTTTGAAATCATACTTTTCTTTGTTATTTTGTGACTTTTTATTTTGATATATTTCAAATTCAGAGAAAAAAAAAAAGTAAAACCAGTTATCCAGAATGTGTTATGCAGTCAGCACAGAAATTAACAAGTTAAGAAGGGAAAATGATAAACATAAATGCCAAAACCCATCAAATACTCTTATCTTGAAATGACAACTTTTAGATCACACTGGCCCAATGCAATGACAGAACTGTTAAAACCTGTAAAATAATCTGACCAAGACCTTGACTTTACGAAGAACTGAAGCCAACAATTAAGCTTGTACATGGGCAAATGGTTTTATTGCCTATGTTCTGCTCTGCATTCATCTTTCTCAGGTCTCAGTGACAACAACCACCAGACCTGGTAAATCCTCATGTGTTCCCACACAGATCTGCTGAAGTCAACCCTGCGTAGGTGCAAGGGCACGTTGGTACATATCCTCTAAACGTGACCATGCTGCTCTTATTATATAAATCTGTACAGATCTATTGGGATGACCTAAAATTTTCCCCAATCTTTTTATCATTTCCCAGCAGTAAAAATCATAAAACAACTGCATTTTATGGTCTGGCACCTGGCGGGGTGGTGACAAAAGAAAGCCGTAAGCCTCAAAGTATAGTTTGTTTTCCGTAGAGAGGAAATGATACATTTTTTTTCTTTGCTTTTTTTTATCTGTTTCCAGGAAACACACATGCCGTTAGAGGATATATGGATACAAACAGAATACAGCAACTTAAGCAGAAATCACCTCTTTGTTAAATAGGTAACCTGTCATTGTTCATATGAGCAATGAAATTACATGTATCAAGGTCACAGAAATCTCTTTAAAAGAACAAACTCTTAGAGCTGAATTGAAAAACATGTTTAAGGATGTTCTTGAATAATGAAATATTGAATGTGACTGTGAAAAAAAGTGGACTGCCTACTCACAGACAGTATTTTTTTTTTTTTGGTGTGAGCTGTAATATAGGCTGGTGAAAAGCTGCCTTTGTTGAGATTTCAACTACAGATCACAAACGCCAAGCATGAACTTGCTCTACAAATGAAGTGCATTGCACTAGTGAAGTGTGTATATTTGTCTGCTGTACTGTGGTTTACTCGACAGTGAAATAAATAGTTACCTGGACCTATAGCAATGATGATGCTCTCCCTCTCAACCATTCTCTTCCTTTCTCATATGGCAATTGTGCTTTTTTGGTGTCTTTTTATAGAACATAAGCTTGCTATACATTATTGGAAGTATTTTTGATGATATATGAAGCAAAGATACCATGGACCACTCTGGACTAAATGTCTATCCCACGGTTGCCCCTATGACCCTGGTTTGATTTCCAGTCCTGCATTCCTACACACAAACTTTCCATAACTCCAGAAAGCAAGAGCCCTCCCAGCTCCATTCTTCGTAAGTGGACTGCCACTGATTTAAAAAGATACGTCCAGCAGATCAAAGATTCTGCCAGACACAGTCTGCTTTTTTACATTACTAAACTTTGCCGAATCACAAGGACAATCACCTCCCGGGCCGTTTCCCTTACGCTTCGTTCCTCTGCGATTCTGTCCTGCCCGCCGTGCTGCAGGGTTGTCTCTCTCAAAGCAAAGGAGGCACAGCCTTTACAACAAGGAGAGCAGGCAGTGATATTTAAAGCCGTCTTCTCCGAAGAACAAAATTGGGAAAACCTAATGCTATGAGAACTGGTTACTAAGGTTATGAGAACGTCCTACTTCTCTATCTTAATTAGTTACTACAGCTACCCTTTAAATACAGCACTGTAACTCATGGTAACCATTTCTGATGGTGACAGTAATTTCTTCCTGTTACTTCTACTGTGTAACAACAAAATAATCTCATTAACCTCACAGAGTGACATTCCTCTCATTTACATTGCTTTAAACGAAGACACAGATGACATCTCCAGGTAGCCTATCAGGCCATATTTTTGTCCCTACTGAAATCTTGGCAAAAGAAGTCCAGTTTCTTCAAAGTTATATTGAGATCTTGCCTTTCTAATCTCTCTTCTTAAGACTCTTAGCAATATTTTTACACCAATTTCTTCTCTCTCTTTTCAACACAAGTTGAATTTTTACTTATCTGTTATTTTTGCATGCTAAGGAACTCCTGTTGGATTTCAGAAAACTAACAGAGCTGTTGCCTTTAAAACTACAAGTTCTAAACAACCTCAGTAAAGGCAAATACATATTTTGTAAATACACAGCTACTTCACTCCTCTGTTTCACTTTGTTTTTTTCTTTTCTAACCTCCGTATATACTACACAGTCCTTGATTTATTCTTTGGATGCTTTTCGTTCCAAAAGGTCCTTACTGCTGCTTTATTATGTAAACCTCCTACTCCTCTGTCTTTTAGCCTTTGTTGCTGCAGCATTATTGGGATCATATAAACAGGCCCAAGAGCTGCTGCTAAATAATTGAAATTCATTTCATTTTTAGAACGGATTCTCCCTTGGAACATTTGCTGTAATAATGTTCTACGCCTGAAATAAATTTCCATTTCCATTCACTGGCGTGCTTTTTGTGAAGACACTGAGGAAAAAAAAAGGGAACTAAAATGGGTAAGAATGACACCAAGGAGATATAATTATCTAAAAGTCTTTTACAAAAAAAAAATGGTACGTTACATCAGCAGTTTTATTACCATGGCAATGAACACTAAAGCTAAATTTTTTTGAAGATTTTTATATGCAGAACATAAGTATAAGGAAGGCCCTATTTCCCTTTTTCCCCCTGCTATAACAGCAGAACATATTAAAAGTTAATCTTCTTTTTACAACTGATCTTGATTTCTTTGCATAACTGATGAATTCAATCAAATGACCTATTTAAAGGCAGGCGATTTGCTGCTGTTCTGTGTTGGGAGCTGCAGTCGAACACCACATGTAAAAAACCACCCTGTCTAGAACATGATATAAATGCACACAATTTAAAACAGAGCTTTATTGCAAAGTTAATGTCTTCTGAAAAGAAAACATGGTAAGAAGACAGAGACTGAAGGAGTGGAACGTTTTTGATGCAGGATTTATACCTAACTCTTGTAAGGATATAAATATAATCTCAGTGCGGGAAGAACTGGGTTCTGCTAGAAAGCAAGCAGTAAAGCTGGCGCACACATTGCCCATAAAACTGCAGAATCTTGGTCTACTGCAGTCTATAAAACAGGGAGAGACAGAAAGAACAGTTGTCCCCACATGGACGCCTCGTGCCCAGCCACGCCAGTATCGCTTTTCTGCCTGTCTCTTCCCCCAGCACTGCCGCAGCTCCCACCTGATGTGCTTGCTGGTGCTAAGGCTTGCAAAACCCACATGGGCCAGTGAAACCTGGGGATGACTGAGCAGCTCCTGTCTTAGAACACTTAAAGAACCATTAAACTTTACCCTAACAACCACAGGTTCCATCTTTACTTATAAGACTAACCTTTTAATTCAACAAATTAAACCTGCAATCAGCAAAACACTAAACATGCTCTGAAAAAGCAGCGTGCAAGTGCTTCAGCCGAGTTCACTGGGATGACTAATGTAACTAAAATTAAGCAAGTGGGGTTTTTTTGGTCTGGATCCTAGGCAAATTGACTCCATCATGTACTCTGATACTAAGTTCCAGAAGCAAATGCTAAACTCTGCAAAGCAAACACATTTTCATGGCAGACTGCATTGTCCTACTGCTTCACAATCACAAAAAAAAAAAAAAAACCAAACCAAACGAAACCCCAAAACCAAACAGAGGAATCCACCTGCTTATCTGTGTAATTACATTTATAATCTCTTAAGGAGGAGTGCTGCTACTCAACCAGTTCATTGAACACATTGTTCTTCTGGGCAGGTGACAGACTATGATTTACTAAAGCAAATAGTCAGGACAGAGTTATCAGACTCAAAGTCCAAGATGGACCTTCTGATTCTGACCTAATCTACAATACTCTGGAGAATGACAGTAATAAAGATAAAAGAAAAATGTTATCATATGAAGTGATTCAGCTACCTGGCAACATATTGTGAACAGGTGTGGCAATGTTAATATCCTGGAGGTGTTTCAGTGTCTCAGTGTGGAAAAGGCGAAGCGTAGATCCAGATGTGAAGGCAATCCAGATCCCCACTCCAGCAACAGCCATGTGAGAGATTACCATCCCTTCCTCTTGGTGGGCTTCAAAATGGCTCTGTAAGAAAAACAAGGACTCTGTGGGGAGATGCAACTGAACAACATCATTCAACCTCCCTTATCGGTGTAGGCACTGGATCTTTGTCCTCCGTGTAAAGGACAAAGCTAGCTTCCTCTGCTTTGCTCAGGATATGCTCTGACTGCTGCGTATGATGTGTTAATTTTCCTGTTACTTTTTTTTGAAAATACATCATCATGAGTACGAAAGGATTCTCAGCTTTTGAGCCAAAATCCTACCTAATGATAGACTAACTTCACAGTAACTTAAATATTGTATTTCTTAAAAATATTGAAAAAAAAATGGGCTGGCAAGCCCATAACAGCTCAGACTTCAAAGGAATTTACATTTCTTTATTGATACTCCTTTGGGAAAACTATCACAGATGAGGTTCCTGGGAGTGGGAAGGTTTTTTCCTGATACGTTTCTTTTATCTACAGCAGAACTCCTCTTTAAACAATAAAAAAATATTTTTCTTCTGTTCTGTTAGTGGGGCTTTTCAGAACAAGGATAACAGAATCAAGGAAAAAGTCACCTTTAGAGAGCAGAGTGTTTATGAATATAAATATACAATCTTTTGCTTAAGTATGTACATAACAATGTGAGCCTTAATACTGTGGCTTGCTTGTCGACTCATAGACACTTCTGAATTTCACAAGTATTAACTATCTTGTTTTCCTGTCCTTCAAAATAGTGATGCTTCTCATTGGAAAGGCCAAAATCCCCCTTCTGACGATAAGTAATACAAGACTTTGAGGACAGACCTTTTTCCTTTATCTAGTGCCTTCACAGTTACAACCTCTGCATGGCTCCAGGAAGGCCGAAACCTCTCTACATGCCCCTGTTAACATGCAAGATAAAGCTGTAGTAAAATTCTTTAATAATTAAAAAGAAGTACGGTTTGGGGTTTTTTCCAGTTTTGCCTTGTAAGTAAACTGCCTCTGAAGTTAAAGACAGCCTTTTAGTGTTTTGCCAGCTATTATCAAATAGAGAGAGCTATTCTGATAAACATGAAACTTGCTTGGCTAAATAAATGACAAACTGTTCCTTGGATACAAACCTCTCTTTGAGGGATATGGAAGTAAATATCTGCTCTAATGTTCACACTACTTATTATATACTCTTAATAATATTCGCAGATAAAATGCTAAAGTACCCCCTTTGTACACTTACATTTTCCATGTACTACAATTAAGAGTTATGGTTTGGTCATTTTGCATCAAAATCTAAATTACATGTTTCTCAGGATAAGGTCTTAGCCCAAGACAGTTATTTTTTTAATATACTGTTCAAATTCTCCATCTAAATTCAACAAACAGGCTAAGCTCAGAGATAAAGAACAGAAGTTCAAGCTTTCACAAAGTGTAATTTTTGATATTCTGCTTAGTAGGCACTTTTTTCTCTTTTCATACTTTATTACTCCATAAATTAGTACCTTCCACTGATAAATTGGCTGCTTAAAAATAAGGGGAATGATTTTTTTGTTTGTTTGTTTTTCATTTGTTAACACTATTCTTCAAATTTTCAGTTTCTAGTAAGCGAACAGTTTCTCTTCAGCTACTGGGCAGCGGTTCAATTTTTGAGTGTTACTGTATTACCTTTCGACTTTTCGAATAACAACACTGCAGAATGCAAGGTAAGTGTCTCTGGCAGGCACATTTGTATTCACCATTTTCCTCAGGTAACCGCCATTCATTCTTTTCCAAATGATATATGCAATTTGAAAACCTTTTGATTTATTCAACAGAAGGATTCATCCACGAACAACATCTTTCAAAGCTAGAAACAGCTCTTACGACTATATTTCCTGATATCATGCATGTTTCATTGCAAAATGGATTTAAAAACAGAAACTGCTGTTTACAGACTCATACGTCCCTACGCTGATGACCAACTGACTTTTGAAAACTTCTCAGGGGCAGATCCAAGGCCGCTCAAGTGAATCTGACCAGAAACTTGCACTCTTTGAAATCAGCAGAAAAATGAAGCAGATCATAAGAAACGAAATTTGCTCTGGAATGGTCTGGCCGCAGCTGACGCTTCTGTTGGTGCCACTGTAAACAACTTGCACACGCATTTTTGTCACATTCCGTTTTTACCAGCCAACTCATTCTACTCCCACTTACTCTGTCCTGCCATTTGTACAGCTGTCTGCTGAAACACGTAGACACATTTAAAGTAAAACCATAGCACTGTCAATGCCACAAGAAGCACGTAAAAAGAACTATTTTTCTCATCCAACGGGTCTTCTAACACGGAGTGGGAACATACCCCAAACCTGTATGTTCTTTTACAAATGCGTGTTTCCATAGAGGACAGCTTTGACATCTGTTTCAATTACACGTCAATTTGAAAACCAATAGCTGGCCTTTCTCTTCAATTTTTTTTTTTCTTCTTCTCATAACAAGAAATACAGAGGGACAAAAATGTCTCATTCCCTTTGTTATCAAAGCCCCTGAACTTCATTTTACTTTTCTCTTTTAGTTTTCATACCTACATTCCTCTCTACTCAGAGCCCAGCTTTTTGCCCCTCAGGCTCTCTCTCCCAAGCTCTATAGCAACAGGAGAGCTGCAGAAGACATTCTGGATGCCGCAGAAGACATTCTGGGTTGCCCAGGACCATGTGCTCACTATTGTGTGGGCGGCGTGGGGCATAGCCCCAGTCATTCTTTCAAGGGGGTCTTCACTTGCACCAGACAGCTGCACCAAGAACGGAACCACGATGTCTCAAGCTCTGTGAGGGATGCATAATGGGTATCATTGTCCACAAGGTAAAACAAATGACTTTTGCTGCTTTACAGAAGTTACAGTACTTGGGCAACACACACTCGTGTACAGGGATTTTCATTTGGTTTGTTTATTCAGCTGAACATTTCAGAGTAACTCGTGTATAGTTGGCCAAGTTTTAAAAACCAAGACAAAACAAACCAGGGTGGAATGCCATTCAGTTGGTGACTTTATTCCGTTAAATACTCTGGCATTCTTCGCTGTTTTTAAACAAACACATACTGCCCTTGCAGAGCATAAGGGTCTACGGCGCAGAGACCACTGGGATGGGATCAAGGACTATACCCGACAGCAATACAGCTGTCAGACCTAGGGTCAAGACTAAGGAGAAATGACTTATTCACGGAAAGAGTATCAGTGTATGTAATTAATATATAACAGCAATTGATGCTGACTCTCACACGTCCCTTGCCAAGGAGCTTGAGGCATTGTGCCAGTTTGGGGCACTGTGCCAATAAAAGACATTTCCTAAAACATTCTATTACAGTAACATATCATTAAAACAAGTGAACTGAGAATCTTTTCCAAATCAGGGGGAAAAAAAGGCAGGAAAAGTGAATAACATCCAAACCCAATATATAGGATGCCAAACCTACTCATTTGCTAATAAGTTAGTAAAAAAAAAAAGCTTAAATAAGAATCTTAGAAAACCAAGGAGGCATGGAATGAGATTGTTTCCAAGGATAATGTGCTCTGCACTTAGCAATGCACAGACAGTTAAATATGAGGTACCTGTGAAGCAGGGAGAGCCTCACAAGGACAAAGTTTACAAAATGGTCTTGAATGTGCTCATGGGCTTGCACAAATATGGCCTTAAGAACTAGTCAGGTGCCTTCACAGATAATGTATACAATACAGAGCATATAATATGTATGCATGATAGTGGAAAGCAATGAACAAACAAGCAGCTGTAATTTGAAGTATGTGGAGCTATAAAGGAGTTCAGCAAAGAGGGAAGAGCCCTGTGCAATGCCTGGATTCCTGTTAATAGAACAAAGATAAATATTATGCAAAAAATCTTGAGTCCAATCATTACTAATTCTCAACAAGAGAGGACACAGAGGGAGAACAAACATTTCCCTTGCTGCTGTTGCCCTTCACAGAAAAGCTTGTGCTCTGCAGAGTAAGGAAAAGGTAGCTCATATGTATTCAGCTGCTGATTTTGTTAAAATATTCCCTATAGACAGAGTCTAAATTGCCTCATGTATAATACAATATTGAAACAATATTGCCAATGAACACAGTATGCACGTTGTAGCAGATCACTTTTGGAAATATAGACCCAGGAAGTTGTCAAAACAAGTCAGGTAACTGAGCAGGTAGCAATAGCGAAAACATTACCGCGCTGTTTAGCCTGGTGAGATGATGAAAACAAGATCAGTACTTCCATATGTCTTAGGACCAGCAAGATGGCAAACGAAAACCATCGTTTGTTCACAATTCTATGAGGAAAATGACACGCTATGGTATGGATATTCATGTAAAAAGATGACCCTCATCCAGTCATATAAAACATCATCACGTTCTTGAATAAAATTATCTGTGTCAAGAAAACATTATTCAATCCACACACACCATTTCCAGTTGCACTGTTTCTTACACGTTCTTTGCTGCATCATTTGTTGCCTATATATTAATTATAGCTATAAAAGTCGGTGGATAATGCAAACTCTGAATACAATGGACGGGTTAGTTCGCAAAGCACTCTGGAAATGAAAAGAAACCTCCTGTGATGCTTTTGGAGGAAAACTTGTAGTAACAGCTGAAAAATGAAACTACCATGTCTGAGAGCTATTGATAGAATATTTCTTATTTTATCGCTCTAAACTTCTGTTTTCAATACTGCAATCCATTATGCTATACTGTATTTAGTGTATTTATAGAGTAAAGTTTATATATTCTTTAATCCTCAAAGCTTGTCTAATTCTGATTTTGTTTTCCTGTGCCAAAACAACACAGCATAGCCCAAACTGCAGCCATACCACCTGATCTAGGAAGAGCTTTGTGACAGAATAAGTCCAGAATTGCCAAACTCATTTACAGAGACCTGGCTGTATGTAACCAACCTCACACAGGAACAATCTGGCTGCAATCTCATACCACTGCTATGTATTTGTTGGTGAGAATCAGAGATTCATCATCAAAGGCTGTAGGACAGTAATCACGTGTCCCAGCGGCTACCCTGCCCCCCTTGAAGAAGCTAACAAAAAAAGATTTCAAGCACCTATCCAAATCACTCTTCCAAAATCTGTCCCTCATCATACCATTCAAACTATCAACAAAACAAGCCTTAAAGAAAAGCAAAGTAGGAAAATATGTGATCTGAGCACCTACTTGGATGAAGCAAATCACCCAGAAAGCAGAGACAGAGGAAATTAGGATGTGAGCTATTTCCCTGCAAACCCATGACAATGACTCACAGAATCAATTGTACCAAATAAACGATTGTTGGGAGAAAACACGATCATCAATGAAACAAAAAAAAGCAGCAACAAAGCACACAAAGAAGGAGGCTGTGAGCTCATCAGGACTCCTGTTTGAAAGAACTTCATGGCTGTAAACATCATGCAATTCAGTGTAACTGTATTGTAAGCTGAAGGAGAGGCTTCATTCCTAACGTTTCATCAGCTCTAAACTTTAGACCACTAAGGCGTTCTTTTGGTGGAGGCTGCAATTTTGACAGAAAGGAGGGCTTAATGCTTTCTGGAAAATCTGGTCACAAATATGGGCTTGAACCCTTAACACTCTTCTCTCCTTCCAGAAAAGCTGACCTCTGTATGATTATTCACTGGAAAATGTCCTCACACAAAACAGATTTTTGTAGGGCACTGAGAAGCAAAACTCTGAAGAAATCTATTATGAAATGATCACAAGGTACAAGTAACATCTAACTACGTAGAGGCAGTCTCTTAATTAAACCTTCTTCTGGAATTAACAGGCAATTCCTATAGGCACTCACTTCTTTGCTACCTTTCTTCAGATCTCATCTTTATGCAAACCTCTTGCTCCAAATACTCTACGAGTTCCAAGCACCTCATGGAAACCTGGAAGACAAATGGGAGCAAACCTAGGCCTAATGAGACATCAGCAGAGAACATCATGGCAGAATTTCAAACTGCAGGGAGTGGGATTTAACAGAACTGAAACCGTATTTCATGAAAAGCTTCCTGAATCATGAAGCTCCTTAAACAGATTTTAATGTTTAAAATTTCACCACTTACACCTTGTAGCACAGTATGTAAGCAATGCTTTTAAAAGCATTTACCTCTATGGAATGTGTCACAGTGCTGATTATAAAAATTTGTCCACCACATGCAGCCCAAATGGTCTCCTCCATCACAAGCAGACTTCTAACAGGCAGAACTCCCAATTTAACTATCTTCTGAGGTTCCGTGTTCCATGTCCCATCTTCAACAAAAAAGAAGAAAGGTTATACACAACAAAATGGTAATCTTTGTTTTAAAACAGTTCTGAAAACACTATCTCTCAAGCCTACTGCTCAAATCTCTGCAAGCTGCCACTTCAAGCTACAGTTTGATTTACGTTATGTTTAATTTTAGCTTCCAGGGTAAAGTCTGTAAGGGTAATACAACATTAAGGGGAAAAATCAAACCCAGACACTCGTATGTTTGTAAATTGAACAAATTTTATCTGGATTAATTGATAAACAAGTAATCCCACATTGCTGTTCTGATACAGCTGCTTTTCTTTCCAGAGGAAATACAGTCAGAAAGCCATGGCTGGGTGTTTTCTCCAGCTCGGAAGGAGCTCACAACCAACCTATTTCAAGATCAATCACCTTCCAACTAGGACAGAGTAATCTTTCCTGTGAAAGTAGTCAGCAAGATTTTTACTGTAGGTTCTAATGAGCTCAGGTGACTCTCTAAGAGCACGCTGATGGAATGGACTTTCTGCTACTAGATGCTCCATTCAAGAAATAAATTTTTTTGTTTTTTTAAATAAAACCGTAATTTTGTGCCGTATCTTCATTTTTCCTATTTTTCCCCCCAACTGTAATCCACAATGTATTCTGTAGACTGCATTTAGCAGATCCAAATTACATTATGCATGTATATGGGGCACAATCAGTTATTCAGAGACCTTCTGATAAAACCTGCATGCTGCCACTTACTGCTCTGGTCACTCTCACTTGCCATCTCTCTGAAACAAGCACTAGCAGATTATTTCTCTCCGAATTTAAGAGCTAGCAATATGGGCTTCTGAAACAGTTGAAACCGTGGCTTTTATACATACAATTTGACATACTAAATATGTCAAAAATAATTCTAATACTTCTAATATTAGTTTATTTCCATTGTAAACGCACATTGAACATAAAGTCTCAAAGACCGCATTTCTATCCATTATTCTTTAGTAATAATATCAAAATTTGTTAAAGTATCTGTTCTTACATTGAAATAAAATGTGTCAAAAAGGCCCCATTTCCTCACTTTAAAGCCTTCTTCCTGCATAAGCTGCAGAAAAGCTATATATTGACATTGGTTTCAACCCAGTAACCACTTAAATTTTGATTGATGAGACCAAGGTAAACACATCTTTAGGCAAGCACTTAAGCACAACTTCTTTTCTTTTTCCCCCCGATAATACATGCATCTTTTATTATCTCCTTCGGTAAAGGGGTGCGAAATTTCCTGCTCCACAATAACAGCAGCAACAGCAACAATGAGAAGCCTCAGCTCTGAAGTACTTCTCATTGCTTCTGCCACCTGCATGATCCAACCTTCGCTGAGTCATTCTCTGGATGTGGCTCTCTTCTGAAAGCATCTTTGTAAAAATGACATTTAGTTTCAGGCTGTCAAAATCATTTTCATGATTTCAGTTTGCAAGTGAGAAGAGTGTTTCCAGTTAGCCTGCAAACTCTCCCAGCGATGTCAAAGTCACTTCGTGACTCATATGTACCATTAGTAATAAGCTTCTGGAGAGGTTTTCATTTGCTAGCAACCACATTATCCTCAAATTAAACTCTTAAATGGAGGCTGCCCATACCCTGTGAATGCTTTAACCACTGTAGGCAGATCAGTGCAAAGCCTTCAGAGAGCGGAGCTGCATGCGTGTGCGTATCCTGACCTCCGTTGCGTAAATTATGCTGACTGCAGAAGCCGTAACAGCACCCAGTACGTAGCACCCTCGTGTTTCCTTTTTAGGGATAAAACCAGCATAATCCTAGCATATTCTTACTGTCTATTCTGAAGGATAAAGACTCTGATTTTTGGCAAATAGCAGATAGCTTCTTGCTCAGTGTATCTTGTCTTCTGTAGTTATATTTTCACACTGAACAGCACATTAATGTGCAGACAAAACCACTCACTGAACTCAACAGTTCTTCTCTTAAGTACATTCAAGCTATATATTAATCTATATATAAAGCACAGCTGATACTGAAGGGACAGGTGAATAAGGATTTTCAAGATCTCAACTGTGTACTCAGATTTAAGTTTTGCTTAAATTTAATTCCAAGTGTCTAAGGGCTTGGGTTTTGGTTTTTTTTTTTTCCCCCTCAATCTGGATCTTTATGCCCTCAACTTCCATGCAACTCCTCAGCTGGCTAAGCATTAAGAAGTGTTACTAATTTTGTTCAAGTCTTATTTAAAGTTATTATCTAGCATTTGTAATAGTTTTGAGTGAAAAGGAAAATTAGTACCTGTGTCAGGTGGATGTCGATTGCAAAACAAAATTTCTAAAACTTACTGCAAGGTAAGAAGGTGAGTTCAGTATTACCAATGTTATGAATACTACCAGTGTTATGAATATTTGATTCAACAAATATGCATACCAAAACTCAATTCTCACAAAGCCATTTTCTGCTGGTGCCGTTAGCACAGCACTTAACACGCCAGCCAGCTTCAGGAGTTCAGTGGGATTCAACATATGATAAAAGGTGAGAGAGAGACCTGATGTCTTTCACGTTACCATGACCTCATGCAAAGAAACTGCAATCCCCCTTGATATATCGGTCCAGGAAAAAGGCAAAGCTATTGCTCTACCCAGATACCCTTGCCACGTGATGAGGCTATTCTGTAGCACTTTTTTATTTCTTCCTGCAAACACTGCTGTCTTCCAGATCAGACAGTGTCTGAGACAGATGAGGGGAAAAGAAGGGCAGGGGGAGACTCTCTAGTCTGGTAATTAGGGCAGTATTTAAACCATGGGTCAGCTGTGTTCTGGTCCTTGCCTCAGTGAATGCTTAATTAATTATACAAAGTGGAATGGCACCAGGAGGAGAAATTAAGCACTGTGCATCTCTCTCCTCTTATTTTGTGGCAGCCAGGGAAATCTGTTGAGAGTTGGAAGCATGGGTACAAATCCTCTCAAGCAAGGCAAGGGATTAAGCCTGGTAATCCAACACACTTCTGTGAATGCTTTAACCACAGCCTGTGAGCAAGATCACAACTTCATTTTGCTGACCACGAATTTTATCACCCATCGCCAAACTTACTTAGCAAGTGTGTGTCTAGTTCACAAGTTGTTTCAAGAGTATCAAACTCGCGCTTTTAAGAAAACATAATACTCTCTCTGCCTCCCTCTCCAGTTCTCAGCAGACCCTATTCAATACCTTCCTGCACAGGCTTCACGTTTGACACTAGCTATTTCATGTTATCCGTCTGATCCAAGGTTCATTGCTTCTAAAAATCTAAGTGAAAAGAAGTATTATCTCTAGTCTACTTGTGTAAACACCTGCAGATTCAAGACATACTTATGCAAGCAGGTCCAACAATTAGCACTATCCATGTATTTAAAATTAGGCACAGCACTTGCAAAAGACACAGAATGGGTTAGTTTGATGTTACAAATCCTTGGTTAGTTACTGATTTAATAAATTGATTTTTTTCCTAAGCAAAAAAGAAGAAAAGAATCAAGAAATAGTAGCTGAGATAAAACATTCGCCAACAAAATCTCAAAGCATACAATAGGACAAAGCCAGTGCAAGGAGCCCAGCAAGCCATTCTCTGAAAAGCGGGAACTGAGCAAAAGAAAAATAAGCAATGGAGATGTACATAATGTGGCTCCCAGAGACCTGGCTGGAGAATACCTCCTGGAGTGCCCACAGAAGTGTAGCTTGTCTTAAAATTCTGTTCATCTGATGCCTTGTTTCTGTTCTCTAAATAAGCACTGTTTTAGTTTTAGGAAGATTTTATGGTCATTGACAATAAAGTCATCTTCTACCTACGAGGTAAGCATATGGATATGAGTAAGATGCAATATGCAGTGCATATATCCTAAAACCAGAGGCTAGTCTGTATGTGGAAAAATCAGTTACCTGCACCCTGAGCAAATACAAGATCGAAGCCTGACATCGATGGAAACAGGAAAGAAACAGTGGGAGAAGAGAGAAGGGTTTTCCTTCTGCTTTGTGAGAAAAGCCCACGCAAGTACTAACACCACAAAGATTACCGTATTTGCAAGTTTTAGTTGACTCGGATCTTAAACTGGCCACGTCAAAGCAGGTATAGACTCTTACTGTAGATACACCAAACGCCCAGTACGCCAGACATGACAGCCTCTGGCCGTCGCTGTAACGTTACTGTAACGGAGCACAGGCGCCTACGTGAACTGCAGGTACAGCTACCGCCAGCAATGAGATGCGCCTGCAAAATCTGAGAACAGGGTCAAGTCTAAAAACAGATCTAGGGGCTTCTAGAAATAAGATGTCATAACTTCTGATATTTGTATAGAAGATGAATATTTAAAACACGAGAACACAGTTTTTAAGCACTATTGTGTCTATGCACTAATAGAGCTGTGTTACACCACTATCTGTAATTCCCGCTGTAAGTTACATTCCTCAACAGTTACGTGCCACAGTTTATACCCCAATGCTGAACAGTACCTTGCAATGCTTGTATCAGGCTGTTACATTGCATCACAGTAAGGTATCTTATGCTCATAAAATATTTCTAAGACTTTAATGTATCAGGACATTATTTCCCTTAGTGCATTTTGTTATTAGTCTCATTATTTTTATGAGGTTTAGAAAATCAGTTATCCTTTTATTCACTCAAATTTAATCAGACAGGAAAAGTTTTAAAACCATGTTCATTTTATAGGACAGAATGGCTATTTAATCTTTCTGTGTTTTCATAAAACCCAATGAAGGAAAGTGATACTATTTTACAATAATTTATAAAAAATAAGCTTATTTAGTTTACAATTTATTAATATTTAGTATTTTGGTAATTATTATTTGTTGGTGCTCTCAAGTCTTCATACGAGATAACTTAATAAAATATAGTTTATCTCCTCAGAAAGTCTTTTTGAAGTTTGTAGTAGTTTTCCCTTCCTTTACACTTTCAGTCCAGCTGAACGGAACATGCTTTTTTGTGATAGCTTCCTCTCTTGTTTAACAGCATTATTGATGATTTCAACAGAGCTGCCAGCACAGCCCTGGGAACAGTGGTTGTTGGTTAATTTGTGCAGTAGAGCACAAATATTTTTTCCATCACATGATACATAAACCGGCACTGTTGAGGAGTAAGATGGTAGCTACAGAATTAACAAGTTCAGCACATTTCTTAGCACTTGGAAATAAGCTGAGAGACTTGGGTCTGCTCTTCTAAACAGGGTGTAACTAGGGATGTCCTAGTGCATATAATATATTTGCCCTACATATGCAACAAATTCTTCATGCTAAATAGCTGACCGAGCTCCACCTGAAATTATAGAGAGGGCTGGTGCTGGAAGTCCCAGCATGAGATAAGCAAATAAGACTGATAGCAATGTCAACATATTTCTGGTAACAAGTATTAGGTGGTACTGCTAACAGTGATAATACAAGTCAAGACAACAGTATTTATTTCTTTTTCCATATCACTGTTCTAGCCCTCTCCCTGACAGCTTAATACCATTCCTTACTTTTCATAGCAATACCTCTCACCACGTCTACCTTAAGTGGCGATCACATGCCAGAACCGCACTCTTCAGACGTGCTGGAACAGTGCATGGACCCACCCAAGCTCTGAAGTTTGACAACACTGCTTTACATTCCCCATATTCTTCCGTTAAACCACAATACTGCATTTGTCAAAGGACATGACTTGCCAAATTGATCAAGGTATCTTGCTAATGAACTGACCTGCTACCCCCTTCACTGTTTTAACTGTTTTCCCTTACTCTTGTATTTCCTTTCAGTTTTGGTTCTTTTCCTTGATATTAATCCTCCGAAAATGACAACTGGTAAGTGTCATGAGACCTCTTTGGACAGGCAAGTCATCAAAACTCTTGACCATCTAGCACCTGGAAGTAGGATGACATTAAGAAATGCCTTGTTTCAATTTCTAATTGGTATGTTTAGACGTTTCTCGGCTCACAGGCTCACAGAACAGTTGGGGTTCGATGGCACTTCTGGGGGTTCATCTGGACAACCCCCCTGCTCAAGCAGGACCACCCAGAGCCAGTTGCCCAGGACCATGTCCAGATGGCTTTTGAATATCCCCAAGGATGCAGACTCCACAACCTGTCTGAGCAACTTGTGCCAGCGCTCGGTCACCCTCACAGTAAGAAACTGTTTCCTGATGTTCAGAGGGAACCTCCTGTGTTTCAGTTTGTGCCCATTGCCTCTGGTCCTGTCACTGGGCACCAGTGAAAAGAGCCTGGCTCCATCATCTTTGCATCCTCCCTTCAGGTATTTATAAGCATTGATGAGATCCCCCCCGAGTCTTCTCTTCCCTTGGTTGCACAGTCCCAGCTCTCTCAGCCTCTCCCCCACAGGAAAGATGCTCCAGTCCCTTCATCATCTGAATGGCTCTATGCTGGACTCTCTCCAGTATGTCCCTGTCTGTCTCCTACTGAGGAGCCCAGAAACCGGAGCCAACACTCCAAGCATGGCCTCATCAGTGCGGAGCAGAGGGGAAGGATCACTGAGCATGCCCAGCACCGTGAATTTAACTCCAGGGGTGAGCGCGCAAGGGCTCGCTGTGGGTGCTGTACGCGGGTGAGAGGCTACGCATGCAATCATGTGCAGGAAGGATAGCCATTGCAATCACACCAGCACGTCTTTTTTGTGCATCTGTTCTCTCAAGCAAACTTTCTGAAACTGCTAACATATTAATTCATCTACTCTTTGCCACAATCATTCTGAATTTTTATTTTCTTTTTCCTGTTTCTCTCCATACTCTTTAGAGGACTTTATGGAAAGGAAATGTATATCAATGTCTACAAGAAAGGAAGTAGCTGGAACTGACTACACTGTATCGGGAACAATACACCTATATTATATAAAGATTGTGATTTCCCTTTCCTAAGATACGTTTGTGAATGGAAGTCAAACACGCGCTGACCTTTTTTGCTATTACATCACTCAGAAAACACATCTGCTGTCTGCAATCATCACAAAGGGGTTTTGTTATGTTTTTTAAACAAAGGCAACACAATGTACTTTTTCCTTAACCTCAATGTAGAAGTGTTTTGCCTGGAAATTTTCCTAATAATTCTGCCTGAGGCAAACACTAATATACAGTATTTCAGACTGATAACTGTGCAGAAGTTAATAGCGCTGTAAACAAGTTCCCAACACAGAAGGTGTCAGAAACTTTACAATCTGCATCACTACCATTTCTATATACAATAGCATTTAAGGCATTAGCTGCTTCACAGTTCCCCAAACTAGTCTTCTCGCCCACATAAAATTAAGGATTATTGAGGATAATTATCAGGGCTGCTATTTTTAGGATTAACATATTAGCTGACCTACATCCTAGTCTTTCTGTCACATTTTCAAAGATCACCATGTTAGCTCACATTTAAGAACTGAGTAGATTTTACGATATCAGCGTCTCACTGACTTTGCTTTTAACTTACGTTCAAATATGTTCAGGTGTAAGTACTTTTTAAACTCCTAAGTGAAAATAGACAGATAGAGAGGTGTCTCAGTAAAACATGACTACCCTCCATAAAGGAAGAAATCTCAGTGCACCTTCAGTTCTCTCACTAACGTGGCATGTATTCCTTGGTTTACTACACATGCTCCTTAGTTTCCATTTTAAATTACTTCAAGGCAAGACCATCTGCAGCCAGAGAGCACTCTGGATGCTGTCAATTTGACAAAGTTCTCTTGAGAAGAAAGGCAGAAGAGAGCACTTGCTGTTTGTAAACAAGCTGTATATTTACATGCATTGAGCCATCTGAAAACAATAGAGGTTAGAGCTATTTGGGTACTGAAAACCGAATGACAGAAGTCGTGGGTCTTTGACTACAGACATAGAGGCCTCAAGCTTCAGTGACTGAACCAATCCACTACACTTTCTGCCCAGAGAGGAAGACACAAGGATCACAACTCTAATAGAGAATGCGAGGTGTATTTTCATCCTAGAAGATTACCCCTTTTCACTCATGGAGTCCCACAACAGGCTGCACAACCATTTTACCTGTGCATTCCATCGCATTTATCCTTCTCAGGCTTCAAATCAAGATGCCTTGTAAAGGAGTGACCATATTTCACGTTCGCTTCTAAATCTTCCCTTGATCTCCTTTATGCTCATTGACTAAACCCCAAATTTAAGTGCATGGCTGGAGAGTAACCCCCTCTGCAGCACAGAAGGCGACCCTGATGAATCGCACAGAGCTCCTCGGAGGCTGCAGTCCCCCTCCCTCCTGTTTCACTGCTTGGATTCCTTTGTTTGGTAAAATAGGTCAGTGCTCATAAAAACACCCCTCCAGGGCTGCCTGCCTCACATGACCACAGCAGCCAACTAAAAGGAATACAAACGCTAACATGGGAGCAGCTGATTCACACAACTTTCATGAGCCCTGGAGAACTGAAATAACACACACAGACCAAACTGTAAGCAAAGGGACTACAAGATGAGTCAGGAAAACATGAATGCGTATTGCCTGTCTGAGAGCGCCAGCAATCCCGAAATAGACTGCAACAGGCTCTATGAATATCTGGCTGCACAAAACTGGTGTCTTCAGAGGAAGATAAACAGGGGACGCTACAATCCTGGTCAATACAACATAACCTCCATCTCATAACCTAATTCAGTCTGGTTAACAGCTCTGCCCCATCCTTAACATCCTCTGTAGATATGCAACCCATGCATCCTTTCTTACCTATACTGCCAAGGATGACACTCGTGTTTTTGAAGTGGTATTTTCTGGAAAAAGTTGAGTGACAGCAACTGCAGTCTGAAAACAGCTTAAATACAACAATGCCTTTCAGAGGTGACGACAGATTCACTTTACTACCCCACCCAGGTACACACAGAAACTGAAATATCAAAAATGAAGTTTTGAGACTAGGATCAAGGCCTCACTCCTGTGGCTCCAAAACAAAGAAAAAATTGCTATTCAGTGTTAAAAAAAATAAATATTAAAGGGAACTGAAATGTAATGTCCAGTTTCAGATCAGAGATAGCAGCTCCACAGGAAACCCACGGGGTTGAAGGAGACAACCGGTGAAAGGAAATCTCTTTCCCAACACTTTTTTCAGATTCTTTGTTGCTTTAAAAAAAAAAAAAAAGAAAATTGCATCCTGTACCTTTCCCAGACTAAGTCTTTATATGATCTAACACTGGACATACAATTTGTTCCAAGATTCAAGACACTGAGCTCAGCAAATCAGTTAGAGGCTGGCAGTGCTTAGTAGCCAGAGGTATAGCGCCGCACAAATGCAACTGCACTGCTCACAGGGCCCACCTCATTAGAGAAGTATGACAACCATCGTTATGCCGCTCACGCGAATAAGGTACACCAGATCTCTGCTGGCTCTGCACTTTGCAAGGTTAGATGTCTCCATGCTAACATCTCACTTAAAAACTCCAGTTTCAAACTTTGGGTAAAGCCCTGCTGAGTTTCAATTGAATTAACCATGTACGTATGCAGTACTGCAGGAAATTTAGTGAGATGTACTGGAAGCACACAGGCGAGCACCCAAACCAGCTCTGGAGAAGACAGTTCTGGTTCAGAAGTATTACCTGGGATCCTCCTTCACTCAAATTGTTTTAGCCAATTATTTGGCTAGATACAAAACAACCGACTGCGATGCTAGTGGAAAATACACAATACTACTGTGAAATACACAAGCCACACACATAGGAAAGACTTCTATCCATACGGGGTTGTCATTTCAAATGAGATGTACTGGAATCTTCCCCAATAGGGAATCTTTGTCTTTCATAAACACCAATACTGGGTAGTTGACTGGAATTAGCATAGTGCTGTGTAGAATACAGTATACTGCCTGTTATCACAGAAACTTCTGGACTCTTGTAATACTGATGACCTTAGGGTTTAAGCTAAGGGGCACAAAACAGTTTTCATATTTATCATATGGTAAAAGCGGGAACAGTATCAAAGTTTCTGCTATCCTTCAAAACCAGAAAACAAGTCTTTTCAGAAGTACTGAAAAGTGTAGTAACCTTACTTCAGCAGTTTTACAGAGACTCTTCGGAAAATGTAATAGTGGAAAACTATTTCTGCCAAAATATAGTGACATGTGAGTTCCTCAGGATGTTATCGAATCATATCACTACATTACCTTCCGCTTTTGTGTAGATTGAGATGTTTCCATTTACCAAGCCAGCAAACAAGTAGTGAGACATGTATGTTAAGCTCATAACAGTTGATTTTTCAGGAGTGAAGAAGTGTTGAAGCCGAATTTTCTTTGAGCCTTGGCAACTTTTGTAAATAGAAATGCTATAAAAAAGAAGCAAGAAAAAATAAACTCGTGAAATTATGTTTTATTTAGTTCTTACGAGCATATGCACAAAAGAGGTTTAGAATAAAATATTGGGGGGGGTGTGTGGAAATATTTTCTCCTTCCATTCATAGGAAGATGAGTATGGAAAGGGGTATCTTGACCCTCCAAAATGTCTATGCAGACAATTTTCAATTACTTAACATTGACATATGACAACACTTTTTGTATTATCTCGTCTGGAGAAACATTTATTCAACAGAGACACATAATCAAAATTCTGCTCAAAGTCCTGATTGTGAGTCTATCCAAAACTTTCTGGTAGTTTAAAAAAAGATAGATTAAGTATTACCTGGAAAACTAGGGAAAAGAGAAGAAAAACTCACTACAAGACATCAGTTATACTTAAAATTCCCACCATTCCTACAGATTATTACCATGGGTATGTTAGGAATATTGAATAGTTAAATCTGGAATTATTTGCACTTCAAAAGCAAAGATAATCAGTACAATTAGATGTTGGAGTTTCTGAAGAGATAGCATTTTCCTTGGAGAATTTTGTTCTTCTTCATTTAAACTAGTTAGAAAACCCTCAAAAAGCATACATGCTTATGCCCTCACAAGATCTGTTTGCTGATTGATCTGTAAGTTTAGAAAACATAGCTTTGTTCTTCAGTATAAAATCAAGTGATGACTCAAGTAAGCTCATCAGTTCAAACAGAGTAAAATAATTCATGGCAATAGTAAACAGCAATATTGTTTATTCGCATGACAAGTCCTGCACAATATCACAGTGTAGAAGGTTAATGGGTTCCTCATTCAGAATTTGCCCTTCTGAAAATTTTCCAATACTTAAAGATTATGTTGTAATATCACAAAAGTAATATTTATATTTTTGTTATGTTGTAACATTACAAAAGTAATATTTGTATTTTTCAGACATGATGTATGATGAATTAATCCTCTTTCATCAAACGTATGCATTATTTTAATTTCAAATAGTACATAGTGTATTTTAAAATCAAGCAGAGTTTATTTTTTCCTTGGTTTATGTGGGAAGGATAAGTTGAGGTCACTGGGATATCACATGGGTACTTTTATTAAAAATAAAACATTTCCTTGGAAGTATCTCACACAATTTTGCTATAGGGTAGTAAGCCTAATGAATAAATCATACACAGAACACAAAAAATGAGAATCACCTTCCTTCTTCCATGCCAAGGCAAATAGTAGGCACATTAGAAGCTTTTGCAAGAACATCTTCACAGTCAAGAGCCTTGTTTTGCTCTTTCAGTTTCTCCTCCTCTGGTATGTAGACCATGCAGAGAATCCGTGATTCCACATTGAAGCACTCAATAACCTTGGGGCTGGAGCTTTGAAATGAGACTATTGCAATCTGGCCCATCTGATTAGTACAACTGCCAATCTGAATTGGAAAAGGGGGAAGAGAAAAAAAAAAAAAAAAAAAAAAAAAAGACAACCAAGGCTGATACCTGTCTCCAGGAAGATCAGCATTTACAAGAAAGAATGACTGGAATGCTAACTGAAGAGTGCATCTGAAATTAATATGCGTGCATATGAGTTTTCATGCATTAAGACATAAACAAGAAAATAATTCAGCACAAATACAAGAGATTTCAAAACATTATATATGCAAAATTCCCTTGTATACTCACAAAACCAGTTCTTTTTTGAAAGGGGGAATATCATGGCCTATTCTGATGTCTGACTCATACATATATACATAATGTAATGCAACTACAATAAGTACCTGTGTAATGTATTATTTTAATAACCAGTGTTCTAATTATCTCAGATTCTCTTAAAACAGGTAATCTAGCTGAAGCCTGTCCTTTGCACAGTAACAGGTCTACAAATAAATACTATGTCCCAACAGAAAGAGGGATTATTAATACAGTCCCTTTTGTACACTTGCTGATAGAGGATCCTAAACTTCTCCCTGATCCAGAACTAAGTATCATCAATATGTCCACAAATTTGTACATTTTAGGGATCTGGGAAGAGTAAAAAAAAAAGTCTGCCAAAACAGCAGTACATGGGTTTATATAGTAAACCTTTATGTTTATATGAAATGAAAAAAAAACAGAGCTAAGAGAAAAAAGAACATTTTGTGGCATTATAAAGCTTTTAGTGGCATAGATTTGTGATGACTTTATGAATAGCATAGACAAAAAGGAATTATATGGATCACCTTGGAAAAGACCACTGACAAAATCTATTTCTAACTTCTACTTTTAATTCTTAAGGGTTCCCTTAAAATTTCAGTACTGTAGTAACAAGAAAATCTACTGAAATCATTAGCTTTTTTTTAAAAAAAAGTATTGGTGATCTCACTTTGTCTGCTGGAATATCTGCATATTTGGGGTCATAACAATATGCCAGAATAGTTTTGTTGTTTTTTTTTTCCCCCCTATGTACAGACTTCGATTATTTATGGCTAAAACATTTTTAAAATATGGAAACAGACAATAGGACAGTGTGAGCTTATATGGGTTGTAGCAGCCCTCATTATAAATTAGCACATAACTCACTTCTGAATGTGCTCAGCACTCTGGAATTTGTTCTGTGCCACACTAACAAATCACACACACATAAGTGACACCCTACAGAGAACAGCAAGATCACATGGATGAAATTACTAGCTATCCTTTACAGAAGTCCATCTTAAAACAAACCAAAAAAAACCCCTAAAACCAACCCAACGCAAACAGCAAAGCACAACCCAAAATTTATTTCAGATCTATATGCTGTTGAGAGTCACAAAAACCAATGCAGAGAAACAGGAGACAATCCCCTTTTTAGCTTTTAAAGATTATGCTTACCCAAAGAAAACCATGTTCCATGGCACAGGAATCTGATTCCATTTCACCAGAGAGGTACGGTTCAGGATTATAAGCAGCACATTCAATCTTCAAACAAAGCAAAAAAAGAGCAGTTACTACATTAAAAAGATATGCCTGTTTCTGCCTAATTCAGTCTGTGATTAACTAAAGCATTTAAAAATATCAAAGAATCACAGAAGGCAAGAAGTCAGTTTAGTCCATCCAGCTTCACACGGACACGTGTGCTGTTCCAGACACATTCCTTATCTACTCTTGCAGACAGTAAAAGCCAAAGACTACAAATTCTCTAGCTGATCTGCTCAAATGCTCCATGACCTTTATTAAGTTTTTCCAAGCACTCATCCTAACATCATCCCTGCACCCCTGCTGTAATTGTTAGTCTGTTACTTCTCATCTCAGCCACCAGGTACTTCTCTTCTGCAGTGTCCTTTTATGTACAAGGCTGATAGATGTCATAACCCTGCCCAAGCCTCCTCTTCATTAGGCTAAATTAACATTATCACTTTAATTAATTAAATATAAAAAAAAATTGTGGGGTTTTGTTCTTGTTTTTAAAATTCTTGATTATCATCACTTTTCCAGCTGGCATCTCTCCAGCAGATACATCAGCTCAGTGTATTTTAGAGTGCAGAACTTTCTCACCTGAACACACTATTCTAGCAGAGCTGTTAGCAGCACTACATCACGATCACCTCTTCTGAAGCCCGTTTGTACACATCCCATTGATTATTTGCTCTTTGTAACAGTATTACATTCTTAACCAATCCTTAGCTTGCTATTAAAAATTACTTTTACAGACCTTCTACTCAACCACCACCTCAATCTATACTTGCGAAGCTCTTTATTTCTGCCTCAGCATACCAGATGTCTGTCCTACTGACTATCATCCCTTTTTGGTTTTTTTTTTTGCTTGCTTGTTTGGGTTTTTTGTGGTGGGTTTTTTTTTTTTTTTGGTTTTTTTTGTGGGGTTTTTTTTTGGTTTGTTTTTTTTTAATTTTTCCCCTCAAATTATTTCTCCAGGTGCTTCACTCATTTTGAATGCAAATGCCATAATCCATAATACTTCTACTCCCTCCCAACTTCATGTCATCATGTTGCTGTCAGTAAATTAATACCATACTCATGATTTTATCATGCAGGCAATTTAAGAAAAACCTGAAAGCTACACCAGACTCAAGTTCTGTATTTTAGTCCCTCCCAACTCTGAAAAACATTTAAGCACCAAGGCTTTGAAAACAGGCATTTTTATGAGCAGTCATGGATTTCTATTTTCCCTAATTTCCCTAATACCCATGGCAGAACTCCCTAAAGCTTATGTAAACACTTTAAAATATATACAAGCTGAGAGAGAATAAAAAGGTTTCTGATGAGGTGGAATACTACATTTTTAGATAAGATTCTCTATAATTCACACTAATGTTCTCGTCTCAGACTTCAATGTCATTGCGATTATATTGCAGCACTAGAGACAATTTGGTTAATATTAACTTAGACAACTTCAGCATAACTTGGCAACATCACCTCCCAACGGTGAATAACTTAAAAAAAAAAAAAAAGGAAATGAGCAGGCATAAGTTAAGAGTTCTAAATCCCCAGTTTATTTAAGTTTCAAAAGTGCAAAAAATTTCACAAGTCTCCATGAAGCAGTAGTAAAAATAATGTTATGTATTCACCAAAGCAATTAACTATAAGGATAAAAGATGGAAACCAACAGATGAGGAAAAAAAAAAGAAAGAAGGGCTATCCATGCCAGTCTTAGCATGTCTCATTTAACACATGCTGAAGCTATCTACTTGTAGTGGTGATTTATAGTAGCTGTGGCAGCTAAGTACATCACTAGTGAAAGAAAAGACAGCCTGCACAGTGAATATTTCTCGAGCTGCTTGTTACATCTCTGTGTTACTTTGCATCTTAGTCAAAACTGATGATGTTTTTCCATAGTTAAACCCTGGTACCTTAACACTCAATCTTGACAGAAGCCCTTTGCCCAGGGTGTAAATTTGGTCTGATGGAAGAATTTGTTACAGGCTCTTTACACCACCAGGCTGCCTGAGCAGCACTCAGAGGTAACAAGCAGGATCAGGCAAGAAAAGGGTCTCTTCCCATCCCGAGCTGTGGCCTGACACCCAAACTGCAGCTGAGGCTGCAGAAAACCACCAGTAATACTTAGATCATCTTTTCCAGTAATACCAAGGACATTGGAGCATCAGGAATGACAGCTGGGCTCTCATACCCACGTTATCTTTAGGAGCTGCCAAACTGACAAAGGTGACCCAGAGCTCAGGCAAATACTGCCACACGCTGTGTTCTCCTGAGGTGACCAAGGCAAAGACCATCACCCAACAGTACAGGCAACAGATTTGCCTTTACTTTCAAAGCAAGCAGATCCTGTTGTAACTTGATTATGGGAATTGAGCCTGGGCCTTCAAGGCTCCTGGCATGGACCTACAGGACTTGCAAATGCATAGGATCTAAGGAAACATAAATATTTTAAGTTCCTGCAAAAAATTAAATTAGCTTGGTTATTTCACTAGTGGTGATTTTAGGAAGTGTTCAAGGCAGAAAAAAGCTGACTGTTTACTAAGATAAGAATGACTACAGTTGTATGGGAGACTGGAGACT
Source organism: Egretta garzetta (assembly GCF_000687185.1). NCBI lineage: Eukaryota > Metazoa > Chordata > Aves > Pelecaniformes > Ardeidae > Egretta > Egretta garzetta. The sequence goes on from NW_009258947.1 coordinate 594,192, forward strand.
TTCAGTAGACTTTGGCTGCTGCAAACCACAGCTCTGCTCTGAAAACCTGTATCATAGGAATGGCCTGATTTAACACCATTACACATTTCAACTGCATTTCCAGCTAGCAATTATTTCCCCCCAACATCCAGGCCTGTATACTCACACTGGAAGTGAAGCTGCCAGCTGAACTTCCCTCCTGCACAGGCTGTCCTAGCAACGAGGGTCTGCAGACTTACTGCTTTAAGGAGTACCCATGTGATGATGTTAATTGAACATTGGGATTCTGGCCATACATATACAATTTTATTTCCATTAGTGTTCTTGCACAAGCCCAACTGACTGATGGTCAATAAGAAATCCTGTTGATGCATAGGAAAAAATAGTATCCAGCACCCTTCCCTTCCATCTGTTGGTCTGCATATGCTGTATTATTTTCATCATTAAAGCCAGCGGTCAGTAGGACTTCAAACTGACATATTACTTTAGGAAATTAACCGTTAAGACAATTTCTGTATCACTGTTCAGAATAGAACTGTATTTTATATAAGACCCCATAAACTGAATTTTTTATCTCTGTGCACTAATGAAAATCAGAAATTTGAGGAGGATTCAACATAGTTACACCAGTACAGGACAGCTATCATGGAGATCAGATTCCTGTACTTTGTAAGCTGCAGGTTACTTTGGAGCCTCAAAGCACTTGGAAACCTCAAGGCCAATTCAAAATTCCCAGCAGTTTTGTTTCACTGAGTGATGAGCTTACATCTGAATGTTATACTACATAAAAGTAAACACTATGTTCCCTAGTGCCTCAAAGATCGCAGTATTTTGCATTCATGTGACCCTCTTGCACCTTCCATTACTACTGCTCTTACACCAAGGCAGTAATTCAAGAGAACTAATAGATGTGAACTGATAGATGTGTTTACAACATGGTATTCTTTTAGCAGTTATATCACACAAGAGAAAGAATTGTAATCACATATAAAAATTCTGTTCACCTTAAACTCCTGCTGCTTGGCCATCATCACTGGCATGTGTCTAACAAGGAGAGGATGTTTCTCCTTTTTGATTTGATTCCCATCATCTTCCACACAGAACCAACCTAACAGGTTATCCTCTGCTGTAATGGAAAGAACAAACACAGTACTTTCACTGAATAATCACTTACACCTCTCTACAGGAATAGAAAAGAATTCTGTTAGGATTGGTTAATACTGGTGAGGCTGTTCTTACGCCATACGTGCATAAATGACAACATAAAACTATGAGCAAAAATTCAGTATAGTAGGTTACATACATATTGATAGTGCAAAAAAGAGAACACCTTACACTAGGAAAAAGTTAAGGGTGCTCTCTTAATGATCTTGTCAGTAGGTTTCCTCTTGTCAGTAGTCAAGAGGAAAAGGCACATCAAACCTCTTCTCAGACTCTAGGAAACCTGGTTTTCAAATAGCATTTCTCTGCCTGTATAAGTGACATTGCTATTAACTACTACTTCTCATAGTTATAAGGACCCTCCTCCTGGAATGATGGAGACATCCATTTTATCTTCTTTTGTTTGTATTATTTTGCCTGCCTTCAGCGAGATGCCATAAACACACAGTATTTTGAGGATGTGCTGGCTGAAACTTGCTTTCTAGCAAATGCATATCTTCAATGTTTCTCAACTTAGGCATTCAAAATCCTAGGTATCTTTGGAAACCTATACCCCCTGTGCAAACACAGGAGACTAGTAACATTTCAGGACAGCACATTCTTTATTGTTCCCACTTAGATCAGGTTTGTATGTGATAATCTCTCCAGTGAAGACTACAGATTTATGTTACAAAAAACAAAACCAAAACCACCTCCTCCCAAAAAACTCGAGTTTTACATATTCAAATATAGAAATATTGCATTACATTAAAACTACACCTGTAAATTTATTTCATTATCAGAAAGCGAAACAAATGAGCCCAATAACTTTACTGGGATTTCCTAGCTAAAATAATTCTGAGCTAGAACTGAGAAATTTGAACCTGAAGTTCAAAGTTTAAAAAGTTCACAAGATCAAAGAAGTTTATAATTATAATAGAATAACTTCCTCACCTGTCTATCTTGTAGTGTATCTCATTCCTGTTGATTTAGATATAACAATCAGTAGTGATTACCACAGAATTCATTAAAATACTGTAGAAATTATATTCCTTCATAATGAAACCTCCATCCTATCTATAACATCATTACTCTGTAGTGATACACGATCACTACTATTTACTGTATGGCAATTTTAACATCTGCAGATAAGATTTTTCACAAAAAAACATTTTCTAAAAAATAAAAATTAAAAAATTACACTGTACACTGAGAGCTATCTTAACTTGATAGGAAATTTAAGTAACTAAGAATTACCAAGGGCCAGTTTAGCCATTTGTAAATTGTTGATCCAAGACTGTTTGATGGCAGGGGTAAATGTATTGAACACGGCTGTAAAGAAAGTGGGCCGCCCAGACCTGCAAGACAAAAAAAAAAAAAAAAAAAAAAAAAAAAAAAAAAAAAAAAAAAGCCACTCTAAACACATTGAGTGTGAGATAACAGTCAAAGCTAGAAAAGCTGAGCAAGATGAAATTTCATTGTTTTCTAATACTCAAAGACACAGCTCTGATAGAAGCATGCAGGCTATGATATGCCATACACCCATCTTCCTACACTTTACACAGTATGAGAAGAACACCCTCCTCGGTGAAAGAAGGCAGCAGTGGCTGTTCCCTATGAGCTGTCACTGCCACGGTTCCTCTCTTGTTTCTTGCATCTGGAATGCAGGCTTGAGGAATGAGAGAAAAACTACAGTGCTGCCCTTGGAACATGCAAGTTGCCAGCACCGTGGCACGAGAGCAGAGGTCAGAGGCTAGCTGTGGAGACAGAAGAGGAGGAAGAGCTACAGATTCCCAAATCCTCCCTGGTACATCTATGCCTAACACATAAGCCCATTTAGAAAGTTTTGTAATCAAGATTACTACTGACTTGTCCTGTTTTCCTGGGAGTTGCAGCTGAATTCTACAGCGATCTGCCGCTCTGATTTCATCTTCTTTTTTCAAAATCAGTTTTTGTAAACCTGAGGTCCAGTCATGGGCTACAGATTGGTTTAAGTTCTGAAAAATTAAAAAAGCTAAGATTCAACGCCAGCCTACTGGCCTGTTTCCAACAGGCTAACTAAGGTGATCTCTGCATATAACAAACAATTCCTGGCACCTGGGCCTCATTTAGTCCACATTTTCATAATGGATAATTTAGCCATATCTGTAAACACATTTCAAAAATAACCCCGAAAAAATTGCTAACATATTTTACCTGATGATTTAATCTCACATTGCTCAGAATTTGATGATACCCGATGACATTCCCAAGTGTTTGTCAGATTAAGCAATGCAAATTTGCATCAGGTATATGCACAACCCTTTTACTTCATTTCAGTGAGTAATTATGCAGAACCCACAAACTCTGTTTCTAAAGAAAATCTCATGAAAACATCTCCAAATCATACTGTCAATATGTGTTCGTTCAAATCTTTGAGGCAAAACGTTAACAGAGCCACCATGAAAGCAGTCTGTGTGGCTGGAATCTGTTTCAGAGGATGCTGAAACAATAACTCTCTGCAAGCTGATTGTTTGGTCACAGAGGGTAAAAGCACACCTGCGTGACACTTAAAGCGTCAACACTAAGGAGTATTCATCCACAAAAGTACACTAATTTTCCACAGTCAGACTTTTATGAAAATTGAAGTCTTTTTCAAAAATAGAGAAGCTGACCTCACTCCTCAACTAAACCGGTCAATTATCTTACACATCTCTACCTGGAAACATTGACTGAATTTTAAGTTTTCAAAACGTAGTTGGCTCTGACTGGCAGTACAGGCAGAAAGGTTTTGTACGTGTTAATGGGTGAATGTCTTATGCTATCTGTGCTATATATATTCCCAATAATGCAGCTGAAATTCACCTTCAAATACTTGTAGAGTTTTGTTCAAAAAGTACTGTTTCCATAAACTTCCTTCACAGTACATATTTTCACAAAACATTATGGTTTATTTAATGCCCTTGACTCTGAAGGCAAGATATCCCAAGAGAAACTCAGCTTTCATATACATATTCACACACACACACACACATATATATATTTCTTTTTACAGCCTATGGTGGCAGGCAGGAGTTAAAAATTGTGCCTAAGCATACATAAAGCATATAAAACAAAAGGCAAAAGAGCAATTTTTTTAAGTCTTAAGACTGTGGAGAACTCATTCTGAAATTCGGTGTTAAAGTACTGTGTCTGTTTGTGAGAATATAAGCTAAATAAAAGGGATGTAACAAAGCCAAAGTAAATTACTTTCAAAATTCCTCTGAAAACCCTTTTATATTTTTGTGATTTGCACTCAGTCTTAAGTACAGCTCCCCCTGAAAGCCAGGATTATGAGCTCGGATGGGCACCAAGAGCTTCCTCCAAACAACCATCCTCCTACTACCTTGTCTAACTGCAAGAATCCAATTTTCTTAAGATCAAAATGTAATTCTGTTTCCATACAAGCTTATCAGCTACTGAGAAAATGCAGACACTTGTAGTATCCACCTACACTTAAAAATAATAAAGAAAAACAAGATTAGAGAGACAACTGTAATCTACTTACAGCAGTTAACAATAAATGAATTACTAGAGGTAAGATTTATTACACTCTTTACAGAGACAACTAAAGAATGTCTTGCACAGATCCTAGGGAGAGACAATTATGCTACTTTGCAACAGGAACGTATTTGAAAAATAAATCCAGCTTTGTTTATTACCTGATAGTTTCCTTTAAGGCTGCCTATTAATTGACTAATTTGACCAACTACATTCAAGTCATGTAAAAGGTTCTGCAGATCATGGTACAGTTGCCCTGGTCCCATATAGAGCTTGTCTAAAATGAATAAAAACATAAGGTTATATATAATAAAAAGATGTAATTCTCAGTTGAAGGAGGAAAGCATGACAAAGATAATAATATTAACATATATTGCTATTTCTTAACACTATGAAAATCAAGCTTATCAAAATTGGTGATGCTCTCTCTAGATTGCAAAAACAACTAATGCACTGATGTGTAGCTAGGGTCTTCATTTACTTCTGAAAACCAGAGTGGTTTATTTATACGTATGTCATCGATACTTCACTTTGCTGCTCCAGGAAATTATAGGTAGTAGTATGTTATCACACATTAGCTTTACATGTACAGGTGTTACCACAGGCATTTCCTTTTAGCTCACCTTATCATTGTCTTTTATAGTTACAATTAAGATTCAAGTTTGTTCATCTAGTATGATGGAGCGCCTTATGTGTAGTTTTAAGAAGCACACACTAGAACTGTGACAAATATCAAAGCTTCACTGGCCCCCAAATCTCTGACATGGAAGTTTTGCGTAGCACCAAGCAGCAGACCTGCTGTTACATCTCAGTTTAAACATCCTTGGTCACGTCACGAAGCAAAAAAATTTATTTGTAGCCTTCACTTGGGTTTAAAAACCCAAAATTTGTTTATCGATCACAAGACAGTTCTGGATCATATATCCACATCCTAATTCTAACATGAGCCTGCAATTCCACTGAACCACTTGAAATTTTATTGCAATTGTGGTTAAGTGAAAAAACGGTCTGCATTAAGATCAGCAACAAAACTCAACAGCAGCAGAAATATTTTTCCCTAATCATCAATAAGTACGTATGTCTATAAGATAATACTAACTCAGAAAATTATTCTGATTATTAGGATAAACTGTCTAAATGCACAAAGCTTGCAGAACCCTGCTAACACACTCTGACTCCCAGACATGATGTTAGGAGGGGGATGGCTATGTAATTCTTGTGGAAACAACACTCTCCCTCTCCCCTAAAAAACCCCACCTCAACTCGTACAGAGTCAGCATGTTTCCCTTTGGCTGAATGACAGGAACGGGGCTGGATTATCTTTCCAGGAAACCCCTGCAGATTATTTAGCTCATGCAGTGTAGTATCCAACCTACAGACCCTTAACCCTTGCCGCAAACTTTGGAAGCTAGTCTGCAGGCAGCAAACTCCTCTGGAGCAGGGGGATTTCAACCCTGTGTCGGCAGGAACAGGATCTAAATATAATGCTGGCTACCTGCCCTGCAGACAGACCAGGAGCACGGACAGGAGCCACGCCACCCGGTCTGGCTGCTGGGGCAGATCCATGCTGGACACAGCACAGCTGCCAGCCCAGACACCCCAGCACCTCCGCTCCCCAAGTCTGCTAACAGGGACCAGCATATAAACCAAAACCCAACAAACCAAGCACAAAGCTATCAAAATGGCATAAGCCAGAACAAACATGAAAAATAAACACGCACAAGACAATTATTCTTAAATCATTAGTATAGTCTCAGTTACGTATCAAAATAACCATATTTTCTAAAGACATTTTCCTATTTGGCGGGATCGTGCAGATCGAGGCCATCACCGGATGTTTTTCTTTAACGCAATTCACTATATTAAGCTAGGAGTCTACCTTTAAGAGTATAAAATTTCAAGGTTCAAGGAAAATGTTAAGGGTTACTTCATCACTGAATTCTCCAGTTCACTGCAGGAAAGTGCAACATAAACCTGAGATATTACCACATTTCTATGAAATTTCAAATTATTCTCTTGCCTTTAAATTTTTTGGTAAATTGAATCAATGAAAAGATTTCTGTGTGTTGCCCTCGAGCACTGAACAGGGGAATGACTGCACTCTACTACTATTTACCCAGCCAGAGAATAGATGCAACTTTCATCCACCCTTCTTTGCCTGTTCTGAATGTTAATTAAAAGAACAATCTAGCCTTTCTTACCCTTAAAAAACAAACCAGCCTGTAAGAAAAGATCATTACGTTTATTGTACACAATGAAAAGAAATGACTGCAAAGTAGAGCTAAGAGGAACAGTTTTGAGAGTATGGTCAGTAGAGTGTATTTGCAGATTTGTTTAAAAAAAAAAAAGTAAACACTATTCTGGAACTGCAGACTACACGCTTTTTATTAAGTTGCATTTTCACTTTCTTCAAGCCAAATACTTGAAAAATAAACATCTGAACGTTGTAAGCACTTCTCTCCTTGTATCCCTCTTCTGCTAGCTTACACCTTTTTTCTTACAGTGTCTACAATAATTGTAATTTGATAAGCACCGGAATTGCTAGTTCCCAGATACATCAAATTGCTGATTTTGATGGGGCTACTTGCAAAGAACGAGGTGGGTCAGTGTTAATAGAAGTCTGGTGAACTCTAGCCCAAAGCCACGATACTGTGTTTGGCACTGTAAAGAATACAAGTGAAATAATTCTTGTCCCAAATTTCTCTAACAAAAAGATAACTTTTGCAAAACAAAATTTAGACTGATTAGAAGTAATTGGAAGTTTAGTTGAGTTTTTGGCAGTTCATTCACTTACCTGTCATTTATAAACTCCACTACTAAACAAACCAAACCACTGCACTGAAAAACATACTACAAATATTCCTGAAATTTATCCTTGTGGGTTTGAACTGAGAAAAAATTTACAACTACCAGGCTGTGAAAAGCTGGAAGTTTGTGAGGATTCCCTTGTATAGGATGGATATTTTCACTCAAGTGAATTGCATTATTTTTAAGTTTTACCAAGATCACTCTTTGAAACTTCATAAAGAGAAGAGTTACCAGACATTTTATTTTATTATTGAAAGCAGGTTGGAGAGCCGCCACTAACCCGCAACATGTAACAGCAAACATGCAGGCAACTCTTAGGTGCTGTTGCACTTTATGCCATAGTCTTCAACTGAGGCCACAGAGCAAGCTTTAGCTACGTACATAGATGGACTGGCCCTGTGCAGTAATCGACTATGCCCAAAAAGAGCTGTCCTCTACAATCCTCTTCCTGGAGCTTCAAATGCTCTTACAAATATCCTTGTTCCAGCCTTGGGAATAAGGCATCAATCTTGAATTTCATTCAGTAATTGTCACCTGAGTCTATTTTGTCTGCACACTGCATATTTTATAAGCTTTTAATAAGTCAAGATAAAAGGGATGCAATTAAGAGTGTCAAAGCAAATAAACTAACCTGGCATGTGAAATTCTGTCATACAGAAAAACCAAACGGAAGTAATTTTAGGCTCATTCATTAAAGACCATGCTCTTAGCACAGGAAAGGAAGCGAAAAAGCAAATCAATAAATAATTAAACAGAGCCTGCTTCCATCCTCTGATGTTCTAGAAAAGACAAACGGCCAAATTAAGACGAAATTTTGTCAGTCAAGGACTAGATCAATAGCCACGGCTAGTATCATTCTTTCATTGAGGTCCTTAGTGGGCACAAACTGGAACACAGAAGAATAACTGGGCTTCAGAGATCAGCAACGACGGACTCATCAGAAGAGAGTTCTCTGAGACCTGACCACGCAGTTTGTGTCTGGGTAATGAGTTACGAGTTACAGCAATTTCATCTCTGAACTGGGTCCTGCAAGGGTTACTCACAAAGTCTTTTAAAACAGGATCAGCTTTTTGGTGGTTAACAAAATGTTGACTGCCAGCCGATGTGGCTGAGAACTGTCTGACAGAGGGTTTTTTCCTGGATGAAAGAGGTGGGGGGGCATGCTAGTCTGTTCCTTCAGAGGCATTTCTCAGTTCACAGCCAAGGACTGGCTGCTTTGGCCCACACATGTTCCCTGACTATTTGATTGCTGACTATTTTGGGGTGGCTGTTCACCCTTTCCATTTTCTACAGAAAGCACTGACAAAACTCTTGGCTTCATTCCAAAGCAGATATGTGGTTAGTTTCTTTTTGTACTTCAAAATGTTTCATAAATGATAAAGCCATTTCCTTCCCATTTCTAAGTCACTCTTGCTAATTATCAAGCTCCAAAACAACTTATTTTTCCAACGTGAAAAAAACCCTCCACGAGTTAGGAGAAGGTTCTCCCCAGATCTACACATCCGTGGTGTTAGAGAGGACGGTGTGCCCGGGAAGGAGAGAAGGCAGCGTGCTGTAACTGATAACCAGTGTACGTGGTTTCGGAGGCAACTTTTTTTGCATTCCACCTACAGAAATAGGGTGAAATCTTGGCCACATGCAAGTTAGCAGGAATTTTTTTCATCAACTCATTTGTTGCTAAGATTTTACCAGAGGAATTCATGCCTTCCCGCAACAGGCAAGTTTACTGCCAACAACCTGTAATTCATGCAAAATACTTAATTCCTTGCTCAGCATTATTGTGAAATATATTCAAGGTTTAAAAAAGACAGCAAAACTGCTGGTTGCTTTAGGGGGAGAAAAGGAGGTTAAAGTTTACATTGATTTTTGCAGCTATGTAAAATTGGGGTGGGAAGATTCTGCTTTTTGTAACAATTGCTCCTGAGCTGAGACGTATTTGAATATAATATTAAACACTTATTTTCCCTGCTCATTTCCCAGTGTTACTGCCAGCACCACAGCTTTAAATTCAACAGTTTTTGCCTGGTTTGAAGTAAATTCTTATAATTGAAACAGAAGCAATGTTAGCCCATTTGCATCCAGTCATCTTCAAAGCCTGCAGGAAACTCCCTGGGTGTGGTTGAAGTCAGTTTAACTTGGCTGAGGCAAAATTAGGATTTGGAAGGTTGTGCACAAATGTTACAGATGCAAGAGAAGCGCCCGTGTGCGAGTGCTCGGGTGCGGGCAGAGGGGGAGGATTCCCACCTCTGGCAGCAGGCTGCTTTGCTGGGGAGCACAGCCAGCAGCTCCCGCCCTCTCCCTGCATGGCCAGCGCGGCGGCAGCTGCTTTAATGGGCTCCCTTGGGATCACTCTCTATCCTGTTCCTCTAAATTATCAGTTCTCATGGGCACTGCAAGCATACTGGATATTATAATCCTGAACTGACTGTGCCCTATTCTTCCTCTCAAATAATTACTACGGGACACATTTATTTACTGTGGTGATTTGTTACTTGTACACATTTTCCGCTAGCTTTTGCTGTGTGTTCTGATTCTCACTTGTGCATTACTAATTCATCACAGATTCATGCTACTAAAGGGGAAAAGGAAAGTGCTGCAATGCCTAGGGTAGATGCAGTCACCCGTAATTTAAACATCTATTCCTGTGTAAGCAAACATAATGGCTCAGGTGGTCCCTTCCTACACTAAACTGTTTATTCCCAGTTAGTAGGAGAGGTATGCAAATAAAATAAAAGCCTCATTCAGTATCCTCTCAATATCGCAACTACTCTTGCAAACATTTCTGTATTGTATATCACGTTAGAAACAGACTGTTAATAGATAGACTCCTGGGTATTTCTTTCACTGCAAAGTAACTAATCTTGACAAGATCTGCCTTGAGTATGATTATGATAATGACCTTTTCCCTGCATGGTTCAAAACCACAATACATCAATATACATTGCTTTGAAAAAAGCCACATTGACATGAAGTGAGAATCTATGCGCCATGGAAATTCAAGGTCCTTGGAAAGATTGCTTCTGAGAGACTCAGAGCCTTGAAGTCAGACTAGGTGTTACACGAAATGGAAGCTCACGAACGCTCACATGTGAAAACCACAACCAAACCTGAGAAAGGCTATTTTCCTGACTACAGTTCCAGCATTACTGAGGGGTAACACGAAATTAATGATAGGCTTGAAGAACGTGCCAGATTTGAAGACTACTCTGAAAGGCTGGTAGATCCCAAATTTGACTTGCCATTTGCAATTTGGTCTTCGAGGCTGAGCGCATTTGTATTGCTTCCTCCCACTGAGCCATCTGTGTGCATCCAGGCAGCATACTGAAACATCAAGTGTTATGAAGGGAAAAGATTTGGAAAGGATTCAATCCTCATCTTGAGCATAAAAATCACCTGGGATAGGAGGGAGAAGTTATACACATGGGAGGTAACTTTTAAAGTTGCTTTGTCTGAGGAAGGCATAACAAACTGGTACTTGTATAGAATTACGCACTCAGAACAAATAATAAAGAAACAGGTCCCTTCCACAACATTTAAGTCTACATTTAAACCTGAGAAGCTTGTACAACGTTCTGGAAAGCAAAGCATCGTGATACCAGATGAATTCTTGATCAGTTCATAATAAACTGGACAGATTTCATGAGATTGCTAACATGTTTAGGTTAAACTATGATAATGTAGCACTAATATATTTAAAAGCACTTAACTGCAGTCAGAACTGTTCAATTGTTTTGTTTTCAATGTGACTGACTGTCCTGGGAATCTTTCACTGATTTTTTTCATCAAGTAACAATAGGCTGACAGCATCCCGCTGCTCAGTTTTAAGATGCCCACTTTCAGGAAGCACAAGAATGGAGACTGTTTGAGACACACACGTTATACCTGAAGTAAAATAGGTTTAATTTAAAAAAGAAAAGGGCCAAGATTCAATTACTGCAATTGAGGAATTCTTCCCCTATACTTGGTACTGGATCCCGCTCCTATGGGTATGCTGGTACACAACACACACAGGAAAAATGCTGCGCTGGGGAAGAGCTCTGGTAGAACAGAGGAAAAACATTCTCCCTAAGGAGGTCTAGTGGAAGTAGTTTTCTCACGGCAAGTAGAAAAGGAGACCTTTACATGACATTTTCATATATAATCAATCTATTTTAGCAATGGGTAAAGGGAGCTGGCAAACAGATTGTGAATATTGGGAATACCAGGAACATTGTCATTCATTTAGCAGTTGATATTGATGCCCATTGTTACGCAGTATTCCCTTTCCCTTTACAAAACCCTTCGCACCAGAACCCCTAGCTTTTGCTGGAAGGCCGGTGATGAGGATCCCCTGCTGCACTGAAACCTTCTCTTGCACAGAACTTGACAAATCCACGCACCAGCTGCACGCGAGGGAGGTGCCTCCATACCTCTGATACCTTCTTCCTGGAAATGCTATGTAATTGCTAAAGCCAGTGACAAAGCAGGTGAGATTTTACTTTTAGATGCTGAACTACAAGCTTCCTGCACATTGTGTCATGTAAGCAAACCCCCTGACAGCTCCCCTAGCACCACCTGCCTCCTGTTTTGTGTCTTTCCACTTGCTCGCTCATGCTGCTCTGGTTTCCATAGTCACCTCAGAGAAACATTTGGGTGGGTTGTGTTTTCTTGTTTCTCCTTTATGAGAGCATTTTAATAGCCAACTGGAATTTCAGTAAAATAATAACAGTAAAAAAAGTAGTCTTATATATGCAAAATCCTGGTTTAAGGCCTAAACAAGCCCACAGGTCAATTTAAAGTCTGTCAGAGAAAAGCAGGCTTTCTGCCCCTGTTTGTTCTTTCACGCCAAATCCAACTCATTATCTCCACAGTTGCACGCTCCCAAAAAGTCTGAGCCACTGTAGCTCACCGGAGATTATGCCATATTCAAACTATACAAATATTTAGAGAGTGGTATAAATCTCCAGGTTTGGAAACTGAAGCAAATGGGAAGCCAGGAATGATCTCAGAAAACAAGAGCTTAGGTGGCAGCCATCAACGAAAAGCCGAGCAGCTACTCACACATAGCTTTACAGCATAACCCAAAATTAGGTTTAGTAACCTAGTGCAGAAAGCAGCAGCACAAACACATACATAGTATTAAGTGATAAGCGATAAACCCCTGAGATTACTTGAACACTGACTATTAAATGCAGACATGGTGTAAGCAAGTCTAATTACCACCACAGTCAGGATGTATCATCATTATCAACCAATGTCATAAACATGCAATGACATTAGACTGAATAATCACACTTTAATCATGTAAGCACTTACAGGTAATCTTTATGAGCTTAATTATTGAATCTCATAATCTGAGCCTCTAAAACTCTTCAGTGTATTTGTTCTCACTGCCATGCAAGACAGGGGAGTCCTGCAAGTGCTAATCACAGCCAAAGCACCAGGTACCACATGCCACCCAGTACACAGAGAGCAGAGCTGGGAAATAAACCTCCCAGGTCTCAGCTCTTGACAAAGTATTTTTACCATGCTTCACCTCCCTGTCAGATATTAATACCTTGCTCTCAACTGGTAATTACACAAATGCCAAGACCTGTCTTGCTATATGCTCAACTGTATCAGATCCGAACACCAAAGAAACAAGTTGCACAAAAACTACAGTCCAACCGCAAAACTGCTTATTCACACAGCTTGAGCAAGGCAACGATAAAATCAATGGCTTGCAACTGCAAATACTGAGCAAGGTATTAAATTCACAGTGCTATACCATTTGTGAGTAAAATTATGCAAGAACTCCAAGGAAACGTGAAGCCTCTTGAGAGGGCGAGAAGCAGCTCATACACTGAGAGCATGGCTTCAGGATTATATTAAACTCTAGCTAATCCTGACCGTGCAGGGAATTTCAGAGATAAAATGCCATAAATATTTTTCCCGCTGACAGAAGCAGCCGCACTGTGCCAGAGATGAGGAAGGAAGTGAAAGCAGGAGGGAACAGAAGGGAGAAACACCGGAGGCCCTGAGACACCAACAAGCGTGGACCCCACAGCCCAGCTCCTCAACCTGGCACTAGTGGGGACAACGGTGGGGTGTCCTCCTGGGCTACGTACTGACTGCAGGTATGGAGCAGAGAAACGCCAGTTCCTGGCTCTGTTCCTACACGTGAGGAAAATCCTGGAAGCAAAGAGACTTCAGGGGTGCCATGGCCCTCTCCTCTCACAGGTCCCGAAGGGGAGGGCTGAGGGCAGCACGGACCTGGAAGCCTCTGCCCTCCACAGAATCCCTGGGGTGCGCCTGCGTGGGCAGGAAGGGCAAAAGAGGGACTGGATGTGAGAAGATAAACAAGGACATAAGCAGGCAGTGAAAACACATGTGTGAAGGCCTTTAAACAATGAAAGTACTGCAGGGATCTCAAGACACGTCTGCAGGTGACTGCAAACTGGCCAAGCTGCCAGAGGTTTACACTGGAGTTCCCACCAGACTATCTGCAACAGCTCCTGTGGAAATCGTACTGCGAGGAGCTTACCTCTCTTTCGTACTCACTTGCTCATGGCTAAGTTTCTCTCGTTTTACTATTCTGTGTCAAGACGTGGATGAGACCCCTGGCAACACAGAAAAAGGTTTGTAGGAGGTGAACATCAAGCCCTACGACCACTATAAAGAATACAAAAGGCAAGGAGAAGGCTCTCAGGATCCTAAGTGGGTGAGACAAACATGTAACACCTAATTTATTCTACGCCTAATCCATCAGCTAGAAACATATATCCGCTTAACAAGTGAACTGTTTAATGTCACCCAGTTTTCTCAGCTGAACAGGCTGTTTGGAGTTAGATTTATTTAAAATCTCTGGTCTTTTGTTCACATATATCAATTATAGTTTACATTTATGAACATATTACACCTCCTTTAGCATACAGTTCTATTTTCAATAGTTTTAAAATAAAGATTTATGTTATTACTCTATACATATTTCAGAGATGAAAGTTAGTACACTTAGCAACTCATGCCACACCATCCTTTTTAAAACCTTATCACCAATGCCAGAGTTGATATGCCACTTAATATTTAGTCTTGCTCACTCTGGACATCACATTACAATTGTCCAGCCTTAAAGTGATGACAATGCTGACTTTTTTCTTCCTTCCCCAATTCTACATTTCTCATTAGGCAAACCAGCAAAAAAGCAGCTTTAATGGCAATGGCTATCACTGCAGCACCATTTCTGTTTTGGAGAAGAGCTGTCCTTCCACCGAGTGAGACGTTGACAGAAACACAAGCACGCACCGTAGCCCATCAAACATCCCTACCTGTTTCCCTGGGAACGCTCGGAGACTTGCATGAAGTGACTGCATCAAGCAGAAGGAAACTCGGAAGAGAGGAATCATGCCTGCACTTCAGCATCATCACTACTACATTTGACAATAAACAAAACTCAGAGATCGAAACCACAGGCAAGTGGAAAGGGAGTATAAATGTATCCCTGGAAGTCTGAACAGGAAAGGAGAGAAGGCATGGTTTAGCAGTGCTGAGGTTTGATGCCAAGTTATGAACTGTAAACCTGTGAAGCAAAAAATAACACTAAAACACAACCATAGACATAAACATGCCAACCTGTTTTTTCATCTTACTGTTATCTCCTACGCTCACCCCTGCATGATTTATCATACAGATGGGTCTTGCTCATTTTATCTTTCAGCCATATGGCTAAAATTAAATGGATGAAATGGTTCTTCGCTTAAGTAATAGGCTATGCCGTGTATGGCTCCTAATCAGCATGATCAGCAGCAGAACACTGCTGACAGGCGCTGGTTTCCCACACAGAAATGGCAGGATGCTGAGATGTCTCCCTTTGCTTCTTCAGAGTCTCTGCAGTCTGGCTGTCTTAAACAAAATCGCTGTGAAAAACTTTTACAGCTCACCTTTTTTATTCTTGGGAACCAGAGAACAGACAAGTCAGGGTGGTCACTGTCACTGCGGCACTAAACAGGCATTTGTCTCAGCACAGAAATCACATTTCATGACCCATCAACAGTTTGCAGAAAGTGCTGCATACTCATAATAACATGTGCCAGGAGTGTGAGAAACCGGAGCTCTGGCCAGTATATTTGACTTTTGCTCCTATATTGCCCTTTACAGGGCAGCAAAATACATGTATTTTCAGTGATTTTATGTATAGATGGATGACGTGCAAATGAAGGTTGACTTCTGATTCTTCTAGAGGGGAATATAGTACATTTTGATAAGAAGTTACAAGTTTGCCTTTTTTTTTTTGAAGGCATATTTAAAATATGTCATTAATATGACATATTAAAAACCAAGTTGCATTCATTGCTCTTTCACCCATAGAATCATAGAATGCTTTGGGTCAGAAGGGACCTTTAAAGGCCATCTAGTTCAACCCCCCTACAGTAAGCAGAGACACCTTCAACTAGATCAGGTTGCTCAAAGCCCCATCCAACCTGACCTTGAATGTTTCCAGGGATGGGGCCTCCACTACCTCTCTGGGAAACCCATTCCAGTGTTTCACCACCCTCATTGTAAAAAAATTTCTTCCTTATATCTAGTCTAAATCTAGCCTCTCTTAGTTGAAAACCGTTACCCCTTGTCCTGTCACCGTAGGCCCTGCTAGAAAGTCTGTCCCATCTCATCTATCCTCTTTTTTATCAGAAGCATACAGGTAATATTTAACTTTCTTGGTACCCATAAATTCAATCCAACTTCTTACCCTTTTTGACTGAATGAGTATCATTCACTAGGATATAGCTATGCAGTAAACACCCTCAAAAGCCAACAAAAAAACCCCTCCAGTAAACCAAAAAACCAAGGAAATAGCCAGCAGGTAAATTCCTTCAACTACTAAAGAACGTTCAGGATGAAGCAGCGTATATTAACAGAAAAGATAACATAAGAACAAATGTGTTAATTGCTTTAGATGGTTGTAGCATCTAAAATAAGAAATAAAGACAGAAAATTCACAAAAAAAGATAGCAATAACCTAGGACTTGAATAGTCATCAATTACTCTTTCAGTTCCTCTATGAGATAACATGATTACCAAAAATAAACATGCCCGCAGGTAAATGGATATGTGATCTCTGGCCTCCATTGGACTCCCTTTGAACACATTAAATGTCTAAGGTCCTTCTATACATGGGGAAACTGAGGTACAGAAGTAACAAGACTTACCCATGAACATACAAGCAAACCCATGACAGAGCAAATGCTAAAACTCAGGAGCCCTGAAACTTGATGTTCGTTTCCTGAGGTCCATAATAAATGGGTTACCTATAGCTATCTTTGGGGAGGAAAAAAACCCAAACCACAAACCAAAACCCAAAAGATAAAAAGAAAGGAAAACCAAACCAATATGCTAGGTAAGAATGCTGAATCCATTACTTTTAGTAGTACACAAACAGAAGAGGTGAAATCAATGCATATATCAACACAACTGTGTGGAAGAACACAATTCACTAGTTAACATCACATAAGGAAGACACGAAATTAAGGAAAGTATCTCCTTTTGAGCTTTTCAACCATTTATAACCTAGCATCATCCCTGTATTACATAATACTTTAGCTGAGTTCTTTTTGGGTCCTGAATCACAGTTCTTGTTTCTTTCACTTAGCAACCTGATCTACCATTAAAGTAATTTTCATATCTTACCATAAAACCAAGTCAAATGCTCCCCTAAAACATGCTTCAAATACCTTTTACTGAACTCCATTACACAACACAATTCTTCCAGCACAAGTAAATCAAACCCAAGAATATACAACTTTCTGTTCATGCCAAAAATACTCCTCTTCTCCTATACTAATTCAACTTTTCAGTAGTATGAATGCGTCTGTGCTTCTTCTGCACATGGACCAATTGGGAAGGAAGAACAGCAACAGCCTACCAGAAACAGTATGTGGATTTAGTAGGGAAGAACTTTATCTTGCATCTTTCTGCAAATGTTTCTACAGAAGCAAATTAACACATCAGGCCTCTTTGGCACAGGGAGTTAAGATAACTACTTCCACAGGAACCATCCAGTTGGGATGCCAGAGATTCATGCTCACAGACTTTCAAGTAAGACTACCTCTAATGCACGAAACAGGACTTTGTTTGATTTGCTCAGAGAAATGCGATCCAAAGAACATGCTGTTTTTTTCCCCCGAAGTCTGAGAACGTGAAATGTTTTCTGCTTTAAATATCATTACAGGAATCAAACACAAGTTGTAATTGCACTCCACTAGGAAACAGTATTAGCACCATACAAATAAAGGACGCTGCCAGAAAGCCAAGACTTCAATCCTTCTCCATGTTCATAACTAAAAGAACTCATAGTCTACTGTTGGTGCTAGGGGAGAACAACAGGAATAAGGCAAAAGCACATCAAGGACAGGAGCAGCATAGCAGAATACACTCTATGAACATTTTCCTGCTTTCCCTCCCACACCCTCAGGCCACACAGTTTCTCCTGCCAAAAGACAAAGGGCTTAAAAAAAAAAAAAAAAAAAAAAAAGAAAAAGAAAAAGACATGAATTTAACAACCCCTAAAAATGTTCTCTAGAATTCAGAGACAAAAGACTGGTATGCAAAGCAGAACCGGGCAGAAAACTGCAAATTGATGATTTTGCCAAGTAAAAACCAAGTTCTTGCAGCCCTTGCTTTCTACCTCAGGACAGTACTAAAGCATGCCCTTGATTTATACGCACTTATAAAACCTTTCATCCTTTCAGCAGTTGCATATTACAGCCTGTATGAGATGAATTCAAATTCAGCTATTAATTTCTCTGTAGCACCCAAAGTAAAATTTGCATCTTTAAACTTTACTATCTTTTCTTGCAGCATCATAGAAAGCTGAAAGCACCAATTCCATTTAGCCAATAATAAATAGTGAGATACGCTTATGACAGTTGCCTCCTCATAAAAAGGATTTTAGTGGAGAAAAAGTGCCATGATCAGAGAAATGTAACTAATAACCAGTAACCCTCACAAGGACACAACCAGAATCCATCAAGAATCCTTGCTAATCACAGCAGTAGCATGAGAATATCAACCTTGCAGGGGTCAAGTACTTAACCTGCTGTGCTGCAGGTACAAACCAGCTTTTCTCAGTTCTCTGGAAATGGAAAAGATGACCCTCCTACTACTTAATACTTTTACACAAGATCATCATTATTCTGTATTTTGCCAGTTCCCACAAACTGGAAATAAGAGCTGAAAATAAGGTCCAAGACATGGTTCTACGTCATGGAAGCAGGATTTCGCCTGCAGCATCCCAAATTGTTCTTGATCATTAGATGTTATTAAAACCACATTCTGTGAGGCCACTGGGGATTTCACCACAGCAGTTCCCTGGTATACTCTGAAAACAGAGGGAAACATAACTTTATGAGGACTGCGAAGTCATGCAGTTTCAGGCAGACAATGACAATATTTTGCTGGTACTGCTCTGTGATTTGTGGTAAATACCCAACAGTCTCACCAGCGATGTGATACTACCGTGATAAAGATTGTGTCATCACCCACTATAAAATGCAGCATCGTGGTGGGTGCAAATAAACAAGCAACAGTGAACTACTACACAAAGCCTTCCCAGTCCTTTCCCTTTGCAGGAAGGCTGTACTTGCTGAGCTTCTGTAACCTTTAGCAGCCAAGAAGACTGGAACTAAGGGGGAACTGCACAGAATAACTAACACAATCAGGTGTATATTCAAACTTGTCCGTACAGGCCAATTCGGACAAGCCTGCATTCAGAGGAACAGCTAGCACAGGACACAGCAACACATGCAAATAGCAA
>NW_009258947.1:613443-638685 GCF_000687185.1 Egretta garzetta
GCAGACACATTTAATTAAAGCTGAAGGAAGATTTATTCATTTGTATAACCAGTACCCTTCAAATTCTTTTTAATTCTTATATTTGCCCCCTTTTATTAGAAGACTGAATTAATACAACGATCAGAGCTTACCAAAAGAACTATTAGTTCAGCTCATATTTTACCTGTTGAGTACCATTTAACCTGAAGGTTGAGACTACAGATGATATACAAAGTAATTTCGTTTTTCTGTGATATTGCCACCAAACATCATGAAACTGAGAAACCTCAAAGCCGAGAGGTTCAAGCAGGTTCTACAAGACTGTGTGGGTGAGGGTTTTTCTTTTTCCCCTCATGCTCTACTTCCCCATCTGATCTTGCTGACAGGCAAGGATTTGGTCTAATCAGCTGTGAAACTGCTGCGCCAAGTCGCAGTAGGAATATTCAACAAGCTGTTCCTCCCACACATACCTATGAGAGGGCCTCCCAAGTCTAAGTAAGACGCTCCCTTATATACACAACTCTCAGGGTCATGCATACAGCAGCTGGTAAATAATAATATTAAGAGCTTCAATCTCATTGTCTAGGTAGCCCATTAATGTTTAAAAGGAGTTACAAGAATGAAGTAATCCTTGAAATTGAGACATAAGTACCTATACAAATTTTCTTCAGCCATTTAAAAAGGAAGGAGCAAGAAGACTGGAGAATATGGGGGGTATTAAATGCTGCAGCTGCACCTCAGACTGTTCCAAAATACAACATTTATGTTTCCTTACAGCACAACAGTGGGAAAACTCACGAGGCCGAGGGCGCAATATTAGATAAATGTAGTGTGAAATAGTGCCCAGAGCTGGCACTGAAACCCATATACACTATAGTCCATTAACAGGGATCACAATCCAGATATATAAAATACACTTAAAAATACAGTATTTAGCAGGATATAAAACCAACTCATTTTATATGAAAGGCTAACTACTGAGTCAACTCTTGAAATTCATACATCTCTTGAGGGTAGCTGGCAGGCCTGCAGGAGGGATTAACAAGCACAGAAAGAACTTGCAAACTTCAGAGCTTGAGGTTGTTTTTGGAGAGAGGCTAAGAAGAAATTACCTATTGGCATATTGTTTCAAAAATTAATTAAAATGAAAATTGAAGTGTTTTTTTTTTTTTTCTGAAGCACTAGTTACTATGTTTGAAGAGTGGGATACTGTGGGCTTGAGAGAGCTAACTTCTACCCTGCAGCAACCACTTGTGCCCAGACTCTTATTCCACAGCAATGGGGTGGCTGGTCATCTTTATTGCGAGAAACTTCCTAGCTTTAACTATGGGATAAAGAACATATGCATGACCAGCTAACATGGGACAGCTGGCACACCACACCAAAACCGCCGTTTTGCATGCCCACACACATTCATGCTTTAAAACTCTTTATGTATTCATGCATAAAACTAAACCAGGACAAATACAAGTAATTCATGTTGCAAGGCAGGAGACTGGCTATCACTTTATGGATTCTCAGTTTCCAAAGAAAGAGGTTATATTACTGTTAACGTTACCAGAGTCTTTGTGCACAAAATGCTTTCCTTTGTTTTCAGTAGTCCATTGAAATTTAAATATGGATTTTTAACAAAAAAGTCTGTAAAAGTCAGCAACTCCTGTCACTTACTTGGCTTAGAGTTTATGACGACATTTTCAGCAGAGTGCTGGGGTGGAAACCTGCAGTTCTCTCCTTGGCCCTCGCTGCTGCCATACTCTATGACTTCCACTTGTCCCAGCGGTACGCTCCACTTCAATAAATACCTCTGGCCAGTTGTCACAGTGCCACTGCTTTCATAGGAAGAGCTGGAAGATGAACAAATTATTGCTGTGACAAGCAACTATGTTTCATGGCACCCTATTTATTATTTCAGCTTCTAAAACCTGCTGTTTATCAGTCTGAGTACCATGCACAACTTTAAACAAATACATGCATTGGGCTGACTTTTGTAACTGACCTTTCCTGTGAATGCAAAGAGCAGCTACTGGAGTGCAGATAATCTTGTTTACAAACAGCACAGGACTGCCAACAACAATCCCTACATTTCTATAACAAAACATAACTGACCGTCTTTTGAGTTCAATGTGCATTTTGACATCTTTATACAAGTACTTAGGATGATACCGTGGCTCCATCTTTTCCTAATCCTTTTGGATTGTGCTGTCTTTCAGGACAGTACTTGAAACAGTGCTAAAAAGAAGTAACTGCTATGTTTAGGGAAATATGGATGATGGGACCTTTGAATGACTACTGGCAGCAGGAAGGGCAACCTAACCTCCCAAGGGCTGACAAGCTAACATTTTTGCTGAGCCCTACAGCCCAGGACATGGCTCGTGAGAGCAGTCCCACGTGAGCTGCTGTTGCTGAAGGAAGCCTGTACCACAACAGGCATTTCAGAGGCAACACCACACTGAGGAAGCTCACTTGGAATAGAAATGGCATCAGTACTCCTCTTCCTTTGTTTTCTTCATTCCCTTATTCACATTCAAGCATATATAACAAACGCTTATTATAAAGGACAGAAGAGATGTTGAAGTGAACAAAAAAGGTTTACTTTACAGACAGCATGACAAATAGAGAAGGTAAATGCTTGGAAGGAATCAGCAAAATGTATTTTTTGTGAACAGTGCCTTAACACTGATGTTTAGCTACTCAGCTACCTATTCAAACACAGCCATGCTTTTGTTTCATTCAAGAGGCGAGTATGAACAAAACCCTCAAGTGCCACAGCTTAAGTAAATATTTATGAACTCTTGATCTAGTTCAGAAGAAATAAGACAAGGCAGGACACAGCTGTTCAGTCACTGGGGATAGCACCCTGCCCAACTCTGGCTACCTAAAAGTTAGGTCTCTGGTTAGAGATGGTCATCTAGACTACATGTGAAGAAGGACCTTCTGACGGTCATGTACTTTGTAGAAACACATGCCTGTTGACAGCTATACAAAACTGCTGTGGAACCAGTGATCTCCAGGTTCCTAGAATGTGTGACTTTTTCTGTAAAGGTTGGACAAGAGGCGGTTAAGAAAAGCGAGCTGATGACATACTGCGCAGCTAAACGTCAAGTTTCCAAAGAAGTCTACAGCTCCAGGGTAAATTTGCAGGCATGCACCTTGAAAACCACTGCTGTAACAGAAACTTAGCTAAGGTACGATGCCCGATTTCTATACCACTAAAATGAAGAGAAATAAAGCTCACGCTATGTGAGCCCAACAGGCAAGTGGTACATTCTATAGCATACACTTATTTTGAACCAAAAATTCTGGACGGGATGCAGGTGTCACATGAAATTTGGCAGTTGATTTCATTCAGTATATTTTGCATGAGGTAAGTTCCCTTTGCACCAAAAATCTAAGAGCAGTCCACGAATTAATGAAGGAATCCTGAATACACAGGTTTACCCACCTGCAACTGAACACCCAAATGAAGCCACAAATCTTTTTTTTTTTTTTGCTAGTGAATAAAGCTAGAAATGCACTCAACTGTTCTAACCCCCACTGTTATATAAATAAGTGGGTTGGAAAGCAAACCTTAACTCCTAGAGAAAACCATAATTAAACTTTTTCAGAGCTAGCAAACCCCCATGACACACATGCCCAATTACCATCCCAAAGGAGGTTGCTCAGAGCCAGTTAATGCCCACAGGAACAACAGTGCTGTTTGTGAGGACCAGAACTGTTGACTTAAGAAGGAACCCAGAGACTTGGCATAATAATGAACTTGTCACGTAGAAAACAGAAACGGACTGCATGTTGACACTTCAGGGACAATTACAAAAACATCCAAAGACAATGATGTCATGGAAAAGATAAAATGGTTAAAAGCAATTTTCTTCCAATCATAAGAAAATATTCAGGTGTTACTAAAGAAATGAATAAATTGTAAAGGAGTAAAAAGTCGCAATTTGTATGATAATTGGACATAGGCTTTGTGCATTTTCTGAAGTGTGCTTCATATCACTTCTCACTCACTAACGTGAGACCAAGCATTCACAGAGTTACAAAAACATGTACCATATTCGTACTTCAGTAATGAACTAAGATATCAACTCATTATGCTTAAGAAAAGCTGTTCTTGGAAGATTTTAATGGTCCACATTTTCTCTGTCAGAACGTGCCATCACATAACGCAATTTATGATACCAGCAATATTTGAATGGGAGCGCAACCTTGGCATACACAAGATTGTAACAGTAATAATTACAGCCAACTAAAACACAGAAGGCACTATAAAAAAATGCTTTCTTCAAAGCACTTCAACTTTAATCCTTCAATGTTTGGTCTCAGAGGTAAAAACCCTTCCCCAGCTGGAACTTTGTTAGTGAGTTCCACTTTTTTTTCTGGCTACATGCATTAGCTTTGTGTTTTGTTTTTTAAATTTGCAACTTGTGTCAAGTTACAGATATGTGTGTGACAGTATGAATTTAAGGAAGAAGAGGAAAAAAATTCCTACCTTGGCATGTCTGCACTCTGCTAAAGACCAATACACAGCAATAACTAGACACTAAAGCATTTCTATCTGTAACCTTCAACTGATTAATTTTCTTACATATTTACTCCAGAACATCCAAACATCAGCAGGCAATTTAGAGGACTGTAAGAAAGCTAGTGTTCCATTTTTTTGACTATTGTTAGAAATCATTAGCCATAGTAAAAACAATAAAAAAAAATTTCAGTGTCATTTATTCCAGCTGAAGCTTGCATGGTCATTTAAAAAACATGACTCAAGTCTTACCGAATATTTACTGTTGCACACATTAGTACATCATTTAACATGAAAAGTCGTCGTTCTTTGGTTTTGATAATTTCTCCTTTGTCACTGTAAACCGTCTCAACCATATCATCAGTCCGTACGAGGTATCTGTTCCCACTGCTGAGTAGCTAGATTTTAAAAACAAACAACATTGTATATTATACATGGTTCATCTAATATCCAATGCAAAAAATAAAAGAAAATACAACGGGTTATCACTTGCCATCCTGGTACAAGTGTTAGCAGGTGGATTTGCCAAGTGAATTAAGCCTCTCTACTGATTTGCTTTTCATTTAGAGAAACAGTTAACTTCTGCTGCCGGCTACGGTATGGCCTGCAGGCGTTTCTTAACATGGAATGTAATTGCTCTGAAAACCTTCCATGCTGATAAAGGTCTCCTAGAGAAAAAAAACATAGCTTCCACAATTTCTGTTGTTTCCTTCCCTCATCCCTTCTTTCACAGCCCGTTGGAAGTGCAACGTATGGTCCCAACTGTCCCAAAGGGGAAAGCTGGAGTGGGAGGAGGAAGAGCACTGCCACCTGCTCGCCCCGCCGGGGCTCACAGAGCTAGCTACCTGCCAAAAAGACAACATGTACAAAAGATGTATGGCATGTAAATTGCTCCTGGCAGTTGCCCTCAAGGGGCAAGCGTAAACTGATTCCTCACAGGTCAAATACACCTCTGCAATGGCCAAGAGAACAGAATGGTCTGTAACTCACCCGTTTCCTACCCACCCAACCTCCCTCACCACCTGTTTCACCCTGCCTGGCATCATTCCAAGACTACTAAGCCAAAAGGCACACAAGGCCCTAACGTAATTTGGAGTGACTATCCAGGTATATCTCAATTTGTCCCCCTGGTGCAGAACATAAAAGATTTTAGAGTTTGTATAGACTAACAAAAGGAAGCCTGTACCACCTCTAAAAATGGACATCCTGTGTCTTGAACTCCTTCAACCATTTGTAGATGATTAATAGCTGCTTTGAGAAGCAGCAGTATGAAAACTAGAAAGTAAGATGTCTGAATCCGTCTTCTAATGTACTTAGAATGGAAATACTGTTCCAGTATGACAGTAGAGTCAGTATCCCATTTTCTATACATAGCCTAAAACAAGTGTGTTCTGGCTGACTGTTTTCTTTCCTGAAAACTGTGGTTTTATGCATCAGAAACAAAAATACTTCTTGCACTCCCTTTAGCACATCCTCATTACTCTGTCCCAGAACAAGTCCAGTATAATAATCTATAACTTCATGAAAGCAATAATTGAAGTTTCCCATCTCATGGGAAAGGAGGAAACACGTATGATGCAAATAAGACAAGCATACGTATATCTACTGTACAGGTAGCTACTGACAAACTCAAATTAAGAAGATTGTTAATTCCTACTGAATGTCTCCTACAGTTCTCTAAAGACATTTCTGATGAATGATCCAAATACATGAATGAAATAGACCAGGATGTTCCTTAAAACAAGGAAGATGTTGGACACACTCAATAGTGTATCTTGAACTCACACTCAATAGTGTATCTTGAACAAGAAGCACTGCAATATAAAGAACTGGTCCCTTCCTTTATACAGGAGTAATTCCTCAGTTCCAGGATAAATTCAAAATTGAATTTTGAATTTATAAGATGTGCATGAGACTTTATTACAGGATGAGGAAACAGTTTTACCTATACACTACCAAAGAACACTAATACTGCTGCTGCTACTTCAGGATGTCACCCGCTACAGCACACAGTGGTTTAACCAGCAAGACTATTCACTCCTGGAGGTAGCTCACATCTCACACCCACCATTAGAATGACCCCACAGAAAAAACTCAGACATCTCTTTGGTGTCTTTTCTAAAGGTTGCTCAAGGCCCAGAAACTAATAATATACTAACTCTTCCATCACACATTCTTAATTCCTAACCTTGTTCAGATAACGCTCGTTCATTGCTTTTGCTATTTGCTTTATTTCACAGCGCTGATCTGCATCCCTTTTCCTTTCATTTAACTTTTCTGCCAGCATTTCAAGTTCTGTAAGAGCCATCTGTAAAGGTAATCTGTCGGGATGTCCTTTGTTAGTGTTCTTCAACATATCCTGAGGGGAAGTGATAAAACAAACAAAAAATAATTTTAAAAATCAGATTTAATTTCAAAGTCAAGTTTAAAAGATTACAGGACGTAATGTCATTGCTACATTCTTTACCCAAGTACTACTGAAGAACAAGACCAATGAACACCTAATGAATATTCAGACAGAACTTCACTTATTTTCCTGAATACATTAGTAGTTCTTAAAAAAGACACTGAATGGGGTCACATACTGCTTATTTACAGGAAGAAAGTACAAAGGAACTTGAAGATAAGTGTAAAAAATGAAAACGTAAAAGTAAATTAAAAAATGCATATAAAATTAAGCACAATTTGAAAATCAATGCTACAGTATAATATGTAGGCATCTGTAAACAACGAGTTAAAATTAAACTTTTTTGATATTGACTATCATAATAATATTGTATTTACTTTATTACTGTTGTTATTCCTCACTAAAACAGTGACAGCATGCTCATCCCAAAGTAGGAAACATCTCATGGAGGTTGCAGGAGCCTCTAAAACCTTTCCTTTTTGTAGGCATGCAGTGGAACAATTTACATGAAATTTTTGCTTCTTTCCCACAGCGCTTAAAAATTCCTACATATTCTCTACAGCTTCCTGCCACAGTAAACCCCATTTCTTCTGCTAACCCAGAACTCTCACCACGACTAGCTACCTGCGTGCTCCCCCCATGACTACCTCTGCCCCTTCTCCCACAGTAATTCCTGGACCTGCACCCCAAAGTCTGTCCTCCTCTGGTGGCACCTGCAAAACACAGCTAACCCATAGCACTCGCTGGGATAGACCTGCCAGCGTCTGGAACAGCGTAAGTTGGTCTGGAGCAGGTCTGCGCAGGGGAGCTGTGCTCTTCCTACAGCTCGACTCCCTGTTAAGAGACCTGAGGACTCCCTGTCAAATCCTCAGTTCCCACGGGAAGAAAAACAAGATGCTGGAGGTCAGAAGCTGCACCACACTCCAGCAGCTCCTGTGAGCCAAGCAGTCAGGGAGAGGGTGCGCTTTTTTTTTCCACATCCCACGTATATTCTGAACTATCCAAGGCATGAATTGCATCCTCTTGTGTTTTTCTTAAATGGGAAGTAACGCCACAAAGTTCCTAGTGGTGTTTTGAAGTGTTACTAGCTAACAAACTGACAGGAACAAGTAGCGAATTTGAACTACAGCTCTACTGCCAAGTGACCTACAAGCTAAATCTAACCTAGCAAGTAATCTAGAGTAAATCTAGTTTACCAAGATTTTCCCGCAGTGTATTTACTGCCTGTCCCTGCAACCAGACTATGAGATCAGCACGTTATGATGCACTGAAATTTTTTCTTTGATATTTCCCCATGATCCAGTGGTCACTTCCACCACAACGTTCTCCTCCAGCAGAAGACAGCTACCACACAATCCCACAAGCGAACCACATAAGAATGCAATGAGAGCATCCCTTTGGTAAACATTATTTACCTGCAATAGTAGAATGAACTGTGGAAAGCGCTGGATAGGTTTCATCATTAAACCATACAGTGTAATTCGATCGGGGCTTGACTCCTGGCACTGCTGCAATGCAAGAAAGCCACACCGCTTACTACCGTCAGCGTATTTCCATTGGTTACAGAATGAAAGGAAAAACATTTCCTGAAAATTCTCTGTCATTTACATTAATTGTAACAGTGGTACTGTAAAGATGCCATTTACTATAAAGATTTTATTTAAAAATATTAAATGTGTTTTTTTTAAAAAAAATCACTATTAAAATGATGGCATGTCACTGAACTGCAATCTCCTCCTTAAATAAATACAGCTGAGATAAAGCCACAACAGCAATGCTGCACCCATATATGCATCAATACAGCACACTCATGTTTTTTACATGAGCGGTGCACTGAAACGTCTGCTTAACTTCAAGCACAACAAAGGGAATGTACTTGTTCAAGGTCTTAAATTTGAAAAATGCAAGTGATCTGTTGATTTATAGTCCGTAATTTACTATTGCTGCTCTGTTTCTTGGGGCTAAGAGACTATAAATCTCTACCTACCTATGTGTTTTTAAGAGGAAATCAAAGAAAACATCATAATCTCAGTGCTATGCAAACAAAAAGAACATTGATTTATGTTTGGAATGAAAAACATAAGAATCCATTACTTTGGTTATCAGGACTGGCAGATAAAATCGGACAAATTTCATTTGCATGTGCAGAAAAGCCCTGTTTCTGTAAGACATTTCAGCATTTGGAAATATTTTGGCCAGAATCACAGCAACCAAGGAGAGTAGAGGAAATACCCAATATTAAAAACCAAAGCAAACCGAAAAAATATTAAACTGGTGTTCTGCTTCAATTGCTATTTATTGCTACAACTATCAGCTTCACAACAATTTGTTTCCATACTTATCTCCAGAAACTTCAGAAACTAGTTCATCTTTTCTGTTTTAAACAAGTTTTTCCTAAGCAAATTACTCCTGAAAAACCAAACCATGACTTTCAAAAATGTTCCTGTTATATTATTCAGCTCTCTTTTACTGTTACCTTTCAATACCATTTAAGAATCAGTATACAGACAAAGAGCAGCTGCTTCCTTTTGATTAGTCTTAATTGTGGCGGGGGGGTTTCCCCCACCACCCCCCCCCCCCCCCCCCCAAACAGCAGCAGTGAAGATTCTGGTCTTCGTTGCTGTTGGGCAAACAAAAAAAGGAAGGGACAGAAATGTCTTCTGTCCTCAGAGTTTGTCTATGAGTCCCCAGCTCTGAGCACTACCAGTGCTGGCAAAGACAAGCAGAGTTGAGAGGTGTAAGATTTGCCTCTATTAGAACCATGGGCTTTTAACAATGTGAGCGGTATGAAGTGACTACAGCCTCACTAGAGAGTTTGATTTTCGTGGTGCCTAAGACGACTTCCAGAATATAATCCTGTGTAGTGCTGGCCACACTCCAAAGAATTGTTAGTTAATTTTAAGATCCGAAGACATTTTAGGAATCAGCCCCCCTGCCACCCTCCCCTAGGCAACCTGAGAGCTGCACTACTTAGTTTGCCGAGGGCACCCAATTTCAGTGTTTGGTGGACCACTGCAACAGACCTGAGAAGGTGACAGCTCTGAGAGGCACAACTGAATCCAGGACTCTCAGAGAATGGGACAAGCAGAGCTTCCAGGCTCTCAACAGTGTCACAGACAGCCCAATAGCCTTGCAATGGATTTTGTGTACCCTCTGCAAGGTATCATCCCTAGGGATTCACAGCACTTATACTGCACGTACCAGGCTCTCAATGCACATCATCAGGAGCATCATACTCTTCAGGGCAGTATGCATTCTGCATAAATTTTTTCAATTTCAACATGATTTTCAGAATACTAGGAAATTGTTGTCGAACGGAAATCTAGTTACACTGCTCTACACAATATAATGAAGAATTTAGAAGTAAAATAAATCCCAAATAAGAAGAGGCCTCAGATGGTGAACTACTGTTTGAAGCTTACCTGCTATAAAAGAATCCCAGTATTTTGCCAAGTACTGTCACACAAACACCAACAAACTGATCTGAACAACACCATCACCACCACTCTCTCCTTCAAAATACATCCTAGATCTAACATCATGTTATTATTCTGAAAATACAGTAGTGCAAGTGAATTGTCTGTGCCAAACCCATAAAACCAAAGTCCTTAAAACAGTCACATAATATACAATATCAGCAGTCAAATTTCCTCCTAAGTTATAATTTATACTGTCTTATTTATATGATGTGCCCAGCTGTTTTAAGATTGAATGAACTCACCTTTAAGAAGTCTAAAAAGGCAGGTTTTGTGGCACACGTTTTCTTGAGAATCCCTACTGCTGTACTGAAGTTGTTTACATATTCACTGTATGCATCCAATACCATAGATTTAGAAAACTGAAAACATAAAAGGGTAAACCTTAACTATAAACACAAAAGATCCCGGAAAGCATAACTAACTAAACTTTTGACCGTTAAGGACTCGCCTTGCTCAGTCCTAAGGGCTTTGCTTGGCCTAGTGCTGCATCTACAGAAATACTAGTGATGCCCAAAATAACTTTTCTGTAGAAGACAGGTTGGAAACCTAACGATGTAACAGCTGTCAATTACAAAATGTAAATTTAAAGAAATAGCTTCACCTTGGCCATGACACTAGGGCAGACTTCGGGGACTATGGGCAATCAAAGGGCACCCACTGAGATTTGAAGCAGCTGCTGGGATCCCCTGATCATCTCACTGCTGGCTATTTCCCAGATTTGGTGAAACAGCAATGTCCCAGGGCCGTCATGCCCCATCTTCTGCTGGTAAGGGTTTACCAGGAAAGCAGACAGATTGTCTGGCCTGCAAACAGGCATGTGAAGGGTAAGATGATGCCCATTTCCTCCTTAGGAATTTTATCCCTCTCTTTGGCAGAGCTGGTCTCATTAATGCTCAGAATCCTTTTGCACTGCCAACCAAGCCAAAAGTGCAGGTGCCTTACCAGGATGGTACCTACATACTCAGTTGCCATGAGCACTGGAGAATATGGGAATCATAGAATTACAGAATCACAGAATGCTTTGGGTTGGAAGGGACCTTTAAGGCCATCTAGTCCAACCCCCCTGCAGCGAGCAGAGACACATTCAACTACATCAGGTTGCTCAGAGCCCTGTCCAACCTGACCTTGAATGTTTCCAGGGATGGGGCCTCCACTACCTCCCTGGGCAACCCATTCCAGTGTTTCACCACCCTCATTTTAAAGAATTTCTTCCTTATATCTAGTCTAAATCTACTCTGTTTTAGTTGAAAACCACTACCCCCTTGTCTTATCACAGTAGGACCTGCTAAAAAGTTTGTCCCCAACTTTATAAAGTAGCCAAGTTAGACAGACATATGGAGACAGAATAACAAGACTAAAATAAAAATAGATTATCTGTTCAGATGCATTTGCTTACTGAAGCAACAAAGACATCACCAATCATTTCAACAGAGTCCCACTCAGACACACGACTCGCCAGTGCAATCTGAAACATTGAATGGCACTGAAGAATTTCCTTAATTCGATAAAAAACCATTCTGAGTTTTCTTTCACTCAATAATTTTGGTTCCATATCTGAAAGGGGCTTCTCATATTGCTGTGGGGAAAAAAAAAATTACAAAAAATAGATTTAAACAAACAAACAAAAAATGGGTCTTTTACAAGCAGAAAAAAATAACTTATATAACAGTATACACACACAAAATCTCTAAACATTTGGCATGAAGCATCTGTAGTAAAATCTATGTGAGTCATACTACAGATTCTTTAAGGATTTGACTATTTTTCAAATTTCCAAATTATAAAATGCAAAGATATGAAGGTACCTCCAGGATTCTTTTGAGAGCGTCCACGTAATTCTTCTCACTGTCAACTACAGAACCCAAAATATACCTTCTCACAACCTGTTAAGAAACAAAGTTTTGTTTAAAGCTCTAATCAGGTAACATGTTCATCATAGCTGGGAATGCTGATGATAAAATTCTCACATTAATAAAACACAAAAAACCTCTTCAAAAGTAAATTCACTATTACTCTAAAATTATTTATTTATTTTAAAGAACACAACAGTTATTGTACCTATATCTATAATCTTCGGTGACTGTTGCGATTCCAAGCTTTACTTTTGAAACTGGTCTTTTAATTTTAGATGTATAAATTTAGGCATTAACATAAATAATAATAGGTATAGATGATGTTGGCTACTTCAGTGAATTGCTGCAACAAAATAGGTTTTCAAAATCAGTCTTCAAGATTAATTTTCTTTTTTTAATATGTTTTATAAACTTATTAGGAGTAACCTGAAGGAGAAACAAGCAAACATTAATTGCCTTTTTAAGGTAAGACCATATAAACTGTACCACTGAGAAAGTATCTGACTGAGTCAGCTTTCTTTTTTGGGCATTACCATGCACAAGTGAAAACCCCCATCTCATCTATACTCATACCAATTGACAGAGTTGTAAGAGCTTCAGGAAATACTATCATATTTTATGTTTACAAACTACAGGCTATTTATCACACCTCCTTCTCCACCTCCTGCTTCTGCAATTCAGCTGAAACGCACGTTGTATGCATGTGCAGGTGACATGAGAGGAAGGACTGGGGAACCTATTTGGTTTAAAATTTAAACTTCTTATTGTTATCGATTAGATTTCTTGCTGGTTTTAAGGATTTGTTTTCACCCAAATCCATTTCTTAATCCAGCT
Organism: Egretta garzetta; assembly: GCF_000687185.1. Taxonomy (NCBI): domain Eukaryota; kingdom Metazoa; phylum Chordata; class Aves; order Pelecaniformes; family Ardeidae; genus Egretta; species Egretta garzetta. Next base: position 626,515 of record NW_009258947.1, read on the forward strand.
CATCCCAGGGCTTTCAAAAGCAGGACTCTGAGGGAGAAGACAGCACAAGGGCAGGATCAAACCACTCCCCACATCTACAAGGGAAGGCAAAACTGCTTCTTCTGTTATTTTAAGCCAGCCTAAATTACCATGAAACTCAAATCTCTTACTTGCTTCTCCCTGCTCCTGATCCCCATGGCCTCCTGCCACCTCCACAATGGCTGCCTTTAATTCTCCACACTTGTATTTTGCATTATTAAGTTACGTGCAGGTTATGAAAGGATTTTCTTTCAAGTACTGGCATTTCAAAGGAAGACTTCCAAAATATCTGAGGCCTTGCTTAAAGATATACAGTAAAATTAGTTGTGTCTAATTTGTGTTTAGAATGGATTTAGCAGTATCTTACTTGGTATGCTGTACCAGCTGCTCTGATAAAGGATACTAACTCTACTTTTAGTCACAGTTCATTCTTCTAAAAAGAACAAACATCTGTAGAAAATGTTTTTTTTTTTCAGGCTTTACAATCCACAAAATAGATACTTTAGAGTGCCTACGGGTTACTGCAATAGATACATGCAAGCCTCTCAAGTTGTGTGTAAGTCCTACATTTATACTCACATTTTTGCTAGTAACAGTAGCATACAAACACGTGCAACTCACTGTAAGAATTCAGGTCCCAGTATTAAAAGGAAGCAAAAGCTACCACGACTGACACCCAATGTGGAACACAGTATTTAAACAGGCACCAAGTTTTAAACAAAAGCTATCGTGCCACCTGCTGTTTGAAACACGCACATTCATAAAGTCAGCTCATTCGTGGCAGAGCAGTCCAGGTCGGAAGGGGCTTCTGGCCTTCACCCTCTCCAGCTGGGACGCCCAGGGACAAATGGACACTGGTCCATCTATGCTGACTGTTCCCAATCACCCTCCTGTCCTTCCGAATACAAAACCATAGAATCATAGAATCATTTAGGTGGGAAAAGACCTATAAGATCATCAAGTCCAACCATTAACCTAACACTGCCAAGCCCTCCACTAAACCATGTCCCTAAGCACCACATCCACATATCTTTTCAATATCTCCAGGGATGGGGACTCAACCACTTCCCTGGGCAGCCCGTTCCAATGCCTAACAACCCTTTTGGTGAAGAAATTTTTCTTAATATCCAACCTAAACCTGCACTGGCGCAACTTGAGGTCATTTGCTCTTGTCCTATCACCCATTACCAGGGAGAAGAGGTTGACCCCCCACCTTGTTACAGCCTCCTTTCAGGTAGCTGTAGAGGGCGATAAGGTCTCCCCTCAGCCTCCTCTTCTCCAGACTAAACAACCCCAGTTCCTTCAGCCACTCCTCGTAAGACTTGTGTTCCAGACCCCTCACTAGCTGCGTTGCCCCTCTCTGGACATGCTCCAGCACCTCAATGTCCTTCTTGTACTGAGGGGCCCAAAACTGAACACAGTATTTGAGGTGTGGCCTCACCAGTGCTGAGTACAGGGGGACCATCACTTCCCTAGTTCTGCTGGCCACACTATTCCTCATACAAGCCAGGATGCTGCGGGCCGCCTTGGCCAGAAATAGCTCCCAGGAGCATTTGATCCATCACCTTCGCAGGGACTGAGGTCAGGCCAGCCCAGAACCTCCCTTCTTGCTGCTCTTGAGGATAAGAGCATGACATTTACTTTTTTCCAGTCTTCTGATCACTGTGATCTCAGACAACAGAGAAAGGCCTTATCCTCAGCACCCTTAAATCCATCCCATCCGGTCCCACAGGCACCAGTATGTCCAATGGGCCTCAGTACCCCCTAAATTGCAGGTAATGCTTCCCTCCAGCAGGACCTGCCTCTAGGCTCAGGGGCTTCGGAGGCCTGAGGACAAACCTCACCAGTAAAAGCTGAGGCAAAGGTAGCACTGAGTACCTCAGTCTTTTCAGTGCCCTTTGTCACTAGGTCCCTGCCCCATCAAGCAGCAGACCCATGTTTTTCTTAGCCTTCCTTTTGCTGCCAATGTACATATAAGAAACTTTTCATTGTTGCCCTTCACACCTCACAAAGCTCCAGCTGAGCTTTGGCTTTCCTAACTCCATTCCTGCCACTTGGGCAGCTTCTCCTGGGTCGTTAAGCAACATCCATCATGACCTACATGACAATTTCTAGTTTGCTCCAAACTAAGAGCACTCTATTTTTCCAAAAGATGGTACATTTATTTTTAATTACTGAAAAAAAAAAAACGCCAAAAAATCCCCCACCAAACACCAGTGAAACTCTCCAACTCCTATTTGGAAAGAAGGAAAAGTCAGCATTCAGATTGATGCTGAGATCTCACATTATAATGAAATCTTACAGTAACATAACACAGTTTGGTAGTTGCATTGTTACAAGATGAGCACTTCACTGTACTAAACACATTAGAAAAATAAACCTCAACAAGCAAACCACAAAACTTATACCACTATCCTCAACTGCCCCTTAATTTTTTTTTTTGCTCATTTTCTGAAGGTACTGACCAACTCATGACTCGACACCACAAGAAGCTGAAAACTCTCATATAGTTATTACTTGTTATAACAATACAGTAACATGAACCCACAGGATTTATTTTCAGCCAAAATTTCTAACTGATGCTGATTTCAGGGGTTTTTTTGAAGTGGTTTCCACAGTGACTATATAGAGAATTTGAGGTGGAGAACAGTAAAATATACTCTCTGTAGACTTGACTTTATTGGGGACAAGGGTTTTTTTCCATCAGGAGAAACCTTAAGATTCAGAGAGCATGCAAGATATTCTCTACATTTAAAATAGAAATCCTGAAGCACCTGGAGCAATGTCTTCCAACTCAATAAAAAAGTTTAAACTCTTCTTTTTCACTCACATCATATTTAGTTACATGTTCAGGTAGTGAAACTAAAATTATTATAGATAATTTTACAATGCAAAACAGCATTTTGCATCTCTGGATGAATTTGGGACTGCTGCAACTATATGCACACATACCAATTTTAAAAAAACTACTTATTTGGTTCTGAATTTGATGTTGACTTAACTTATGTTTAACGCCAATATGTTTGAAGAGCAAGGCACCTGGGCGCCACTGATGTAGAGCAGGAGGAGAGGCAAGAGAGACAGAATACCGTATTTCCAAAAGCCTACTACCTGCTGCTGTGATAATCCTTCAGGCATAGGAGTCATAATTGCTTCTGTATGCATACAGTCCACATCAATAAATAAATTTAGTTCCTCTTCTTCCAGACATGATGGTCTATGATCTACAAAGAATTGAATAACAAAAATGTCAACTTTTACAACATGTAGATTGAAAACAAACAAAAAAAAGCAAAGATCCTGTCATCCAAGGACAGTAATTTCACAGCAGTCTTATTTTCATTTACCAAACACAAGAAATTTCCCAGCACTTCTGTATCACCTGCGAAATCACACAAATACCACCACCGATAGGCACTCTAATACAGAACATCTTTCAAAGGTATCTCAAAATCCTAAAATCCACACAGCAGGAGACTGCCTATGAATCTTTTGCTTGACCTCTACTGTCTCTTCACAGCCAGGAGAACAGAGCTGCCCAGAGCACAGGACATGACAACTAGGGTTAAACACTGTGGCTCCAGGGCCAGTAGTTTTGAAATTAATGACCTTTGGGAAGAAATTAATTACACCCATGATATTATCCAACTTAAGAAATTCCATACACCCTTCCATAACTGAACTATAATAAGGAGCCAAATGTACCAGAATGTTGGCTTTCATCAGAAATGAGAGCAAGGGATTCTGCATTGCTCCCTGCATACTAATTTTATGTAAAAAGCACCACCAGAGTGCAGTGATAGGTGGCAGTACACAGCCAGCCAAACAAGCAGACATGAGCAAAGGAGAGATCACAAATGAACAGTATGAGAAATCGCATCTTAGAGCAAAAAGGGAAGTAAGGGAAGCAGATCTGCTGGCTGGGAGGAATTCAATAGTATATTCAACAGATTTGTCACCAGCTCCTTGCTGATTTGTTATGTGGCTAAGGAATTAAGCCCTCCACAGATACCCTATGTCTGCTACCTAACCGCTAGAAATGTAAAAGGGAATGCCAGGTCCACTGCAACACTGCCCTGCTGAAGCAAATAATTTTCTGCTGTGCAACAAGAAGTTGAGGACATATTTCTGATCACTAAAGTTTGTGCAAATAACTTTCTATTTTCTGTCTGTGAATTAGGTAAGTTCAGAAGCAGTTAGAGGCCGTGACAGGTCCTGGGCCTTACAGATAGGATGCAGCTTTTTGTTAGCTTGCTCACCAAAAATATCTTGTTCCAGCCTTGTGGTTCTAGCTTCCTAAAATTGTAGTTTTATAAGTTCTGAAGTTACAAACATTCAATTAGTTGGGCAGAAACTTGAGCAGAAGGACACTACCTCTCAGACTTACCCTGAAGAAGAAATAAGTTTGTATTCAGTTACTACCACCTGCCTTTTGCAAAAATTAACTGTGGACTGCTGCTGCTGAAGCTCGTGACAGAGGGCTGACATTAATTCTTAACTAGAGAAAGAACACAAATACTTTTAGCTTTTTGATTTTAGACCACTTTGTTTTCCCAATCCAAACTCAGCTTTCATCAGAAACCACCAAACTGAGACAAAGCAGAGCAGTCTCTTCCTCTACTTCCACTCCTGAGCATGAGAAGTGTTTGTTATCCCTTGGCCATGACAAACTTTTTAAATAGTCAACTATCACTCCACTGAAAACTGTGTCGTATCAGCAGACTTTCCTGACATTCAGGAGTTACTCGATGGAGGGAAACTGGACAGACTTAGTAGCTTAACATAATTTCCATATTCACATATACCAGTACCTAGATAGCATCTATGACGCTGTTTGGTGGGATTTTTTGTTGTTGTTGTTGTTGTTGAAGTGGACCCTTCTCTGTGGTCCTCAGGTTTCTCAGGTCACTCAGATTCTTGCCCCAAACCTAAAACTACTCAAGATGCGTTGACCATACTGTCATCTGAACTGAATATTACACCTTACTTCATTGATATAAAGCTGATTTCATACATCCAGTACTCAGCTCCCAGTACAAAAACCTGTTAAGACAATTCAGTTCCTTTTTCAGAAACCACTAGAGAGAATAACAAACACAATATCATTGGCATATACCTTGAGAAATAAAGGATCTTGTTCTAATGAAAGAACGACCCTTCTTCACAGCTGCTTTTGTCTTTTCGAGCCCATCTTTGGTACCTTCTCTAGCAGCTCTCATAAGCTTTTGCATCTGTAAGATAAAAAATACAGTCTACATATTCAATGAATAATAGGAACATGTTTGAGCATACCATGCAGAATACTTTTCACATTTTTGATCAAAATATCTTTAAAAAGAACACTGTCAAGTAGTTTAGGCTATAAATATAGCGCAAAGTTAAAGGATTATATAGTAAGTGCACAGATCCATCAAAGCTCAGATCTGAGCACCTGTACTTTTTCTTAATAAACTCAAACCTGGAGAAAGCGGCTTACTTCATGTTAATATCGTATGCAATCCTAAATAGCAGAAACGCTTAAGAACCCTTCTGCACCAAACATCTGACCTCAAAATAATCTCAAGTGCTCAGCTTTACATCATATAACAAATAAACACTACAAATAGGTCATTAACGGCCAGGGTTCTTGTCCATCTTCCAATGTCCTAAAAACTCTGTCAAAGTATTTCTGACCTAAAGATTATCCCCTAGACTCAGTTCTATATTAACTATATTCTTCAATAAACAGTGTTTTGCAGAAAACATTACAACTAATAATTTCATTAATTGACTAAGTTGATTTAAGAATTGCATAATTTTATAGTACATTACTACAGTGAAAAAATTTCATGAAAAATAAAAATGAAGTGTTGTTTTGCTAGGAAATGTTTAATAAAGAAATTGCTTTGTAGTTTTGCTTTCCCAAAATGCCACCAAGGCAAAAAATCCTCACTACTGTCAAAGCTGTGCCGACATCAGTGACATCAGAACACAAAGCTGTCTTGCTGCGATCAGGCAATTTCTCGGTTTGAGCCAAAGCTTTTAGTAAAAAGCCAGCCTTTTCACACTGGCAGCACTCAGAACAGAGAGCACTGAGTTTCTGACTGCCGCGATTTGACCCCCGCCTGGCAGGAGAGCCAGGCTCAGGCAGGGCTCACTGGGGCTCAGACAGGCGCCGGGGCTGTAGGCCTGGCGATAACACTCTGGGATAAGGGCAATGCCCTGTCTCATCTTCTGGAACTGTTACCATTAGAAATAAGCATGAGAAAAGGTCCTTGACAAAGTACTTTTAAGACAAACTGCATAATGCTACAGCACATTTAGAACTCATTTCGTACAAACTATCACCTGCTTTTTCAAGTTATTATTAAAAGTAAAAAGACAAACATTGCCTGTGTTGGAAAAAAGCAATCATTTAGACATAGCTAGTTACAAAAATCAACTACACTACCTTCAGCTCATGTTTTTGCTTTAGTTGCTGAATCTCTACTGCTCCCACAGTGTTTGCCATCAAATCTTTCATCTTTTTTTCATAATGCTCCTTTAAACGCGTTAGGTCATGAGAAAGCTACAGTGTATAAAAAGACACAATCTTTTCAAAAAGCCTGCAGTGCAAACTTCATGCTAAAGTACTCGCGTATATCATGCACGTTGCCCAGTCTGCCTACTGAGGGAACCGAGGGAAAATAATCATTTAGGGACGCTCTGACCCAAGGAATAGACCATGCGTGACTCCTGCACATCGCTGTACTTTCTGAAACTCAGCCAGGTGCCTTTGCGCTACGTGGGCAACTATGTACAGAGAGGGACAAAGTCACTTAGTCTAAGCTAACTGCGCATTAATTACGTTGTGCACATCTCTTACAAACCGTATGGAAACAATGCATCAGTTTTACCCACGAGCATCATTTGGTGGAGCACAAACCCTAGCGAGTGTATTTCTGACTATCCTTCAAAATGGTGAATTGGAAGAATTCTCAAAGGCCGAAGAACCTGCAGAGGTTGCTGGCACCCGAGAAGATGGAGATCAATGGTGCTAGCAAGTTGGGCAAGGAGATGCTAACAGGGGAGGATACAGTCTTGTAGTTCCCAAGCACATGGGAATGGGGAAGCGCATGTTTTTCCTCACCTCTATCATAGCCATATTGTGCGACCACGGGTGTCTCGTACATGAACATATCCGTTTGCAAGGTAAGGAAACTACCCCAGAAAAATGCTCTGGAGTACTAATTAACATTTGTTAAACATTTTGAGAAAGCCAGATAAAGGAGGTTAAAATGTAACCAGAAAAAAAAAGAAAGTATTTGGTGTGTGCCCTATAATAGAAATCCAATGGAAAACCCCTCAGCTTGCTGTCTACAGAGTTACTTGGCAAGAGATGAAAGCATCAGAAAAGAGAAGGCCTACCGAGTTGAAAACAAAAGGACAGGTCTGGCATTTAGCTCCACTAGGCTGGGTCAGGATGCGATTACCTCCCACATGACGATTCTGGCATTACAACAGTATAATTAACAACAGCATCTGGTTCACAGACTAGAAATATTTAATAGCACAAAAAACCTTCCTGTCTTAAAATAAATAAATAATGATGAAAAGCCATACTAAAAAAGTGACTTTGAGGGAAATCGTACCAGCACTTACAATTAAGAATCCCACCTCCAACCTTCCCATACTATTCAACAGAGAGAAAAAATAATAAGTAAGGCAAGTCCCTCATAGGCTCTGAAAGGCTACAGAAGGAGGTGTGCTGGGAAAATACTGTAATATCCATCACAAGACCTGAGGAGAAGTGAGAGGGCAAGGAATGGATATGGACAACAGGTATATAGTGGAGTGGTTTCTCAGCAATCCTGAAGTTTTTGTCTTTCCTCATCCTGCACCAAACCCCTTCTCCACTTCCCTGACTTCTCCACCTCCCAGATGCAGCAGCCCCTCCAACTTCTCCATTCACCAACTAATGTGTTCCCAGGCTCCTCATCCTCACAAGGCAATCCTCCAAACCTTTTGTCACAGGCCTGGGAAAGCCAGCTGCCAGGCAGGACCCCGCAGCCCGCCTCTGGCCGCCCACCGCTCCCCCGCCTCTTGCTCAGCCACGCTGGGCCTCATCCCGGCACCACCGCTCTCAACCCACTGCCAACAGTTTCCTGTGACAGATCAAAGTATACTTATAAGCACTTAAAAAATGGCTTTAAATCTTGCTTTGAGCACACGTGTAAATAGAGTCCTAATGCTATAGCCGAAGCTGAAGCTACAGATAACAGGAAAAGATTAAAAAAAACCCAAACAAACCCCAAAAACCCAAACAAAAAAAACCCCAGCAGCCATGTTAAGACTTACACACTCACATGCAAAGTTTTTTTCCAGTCTCTTCCAAAGGTATTCTAAAACAAACCAAACTCAGTTTTCATCATTCCAGTTAAAAAACTCCCCAGAAAAAAAAGCTGCTATAGCTTACATTCATTCTAGTCAGGAGAAAACCAAAACCAAACCAGAAGATGAGCTCTCAGCTTACAAAGTGCTAATTTGGATGGGCTCAAGTCTTGCAGTTAATTGCTCGCTCCCCAATTTCTGAAGGGCAGGCAGAAAAGATGGAGGTGGGGGGAGAGCAGATAACATGCACTGGAGGGAAACACAGACAGCGAGATTTTTATTCTTATCACAATAAGCAAGCTACAAAACGAAGATAAGAGTTCTTCAGAAGAACACCCTGGCTGCTACCCCTATATCCTCCAGCCATGGGGAGCAGCTGTGAAGCGGCTCTTGGGTGCCTACCCTAAGCCAGCACCCACCAGGGGGCCCTGGGGGTTTTGCAGTGACTCCAGGCCCTGAGCCTGTCCCTGCTCTGCCCCACATCCCCTGCCCTCCAAGCACTCGGCGCAGGGAACCAGCAGCAGGAGGCTGCCCAGGTCCCAGGCAGACTTCTCCTTCACAGAGAGGGCACGAGGGCAGAAGGAGAGGAACCGAAGCAGCCAGAGCACGGGAGCTGGAGGCTCCTCCCTACACACAATCAGAAATACGCAGCGAGGGCATGCACCTGTGCCACCAGCGTCCTCCTGCCTCCCGCGACACAGATGAAGCCAAAGATACTAGACCAGAGATGTGTCACAGATGCATCACTGTAATCATGCCAACTCTCTCCTCTCCTTAATAAATGGTACAGACCACCTCCTTGATCACAAAAACCTTTTATTTTGGGTTTGGTTTTTTTTTTAAGCTCAGTCACCTTCAAGCAAAGTGATACAAATCTAAGACAGAAAGGTAGGGAACACTGGCAAACAGTTTTGTGACTTCTGAGCACCTGAAGGATCCCAAAACTTCAAGTCATTTCAGGCTTACCCCCATTTGTTCTTCACACTATTTTCCATGCTCATTTACCACTTACACTAATCCAGCAGCTGCAAAAGAAGAAAAGGTGAGGGACTGCCCACAAGCAAAAATAATCTCGTTTTTAATTTCACTTTTATCCAGTTTTTTTCTTTTCTAAGGAGCTTCTGTTTAATATTTTCATCTTTTCTTTTCCCTGTTACATTTTGTTGTGGACTGTCACTCCCACACTGATTCATGTCTCCTTTAAAAAGATGCTGTTGGCATTTGAAACTGGATTGAGGAGAAGGGAAATACAGGTGAGAAAGGCAAGTGCTGGAAATCAGGATAATCTCAGTGAGCAGCACTGCGGGATACATACATGTCTCTTGTGGTTGCCTCGCAAAAAGGAGCTGGGAATTCCATTTTTACACTCAGAATCACTCTGTTCTTCATAGCTTTCAAACTCACTTGAACTCCACCCATATTCCAGCGAGCTGTTTCCACCATCATCACCATTTTCAACATCATCATAGATCATTTCCTCTGCAAGAATTAAACCAAAATTGAAAAAGCTACACTGAAATTTCTGTTTGTTCAGGATGTACTATAAAGAACTATACAGACTTTTGTATGCACGTTTTAAAATGTGAATTAAATCCAATATTCAAACAGCCAAAGTGGGTTGTCTTTGTTGAAACAGAGTACTAAGAGAAGACAGTGTTACGGGTACACATCATGATCCTTTTAAAAACGCACCCTACTCAAACTACACTGTTTTGTCCAAATTCCACAACAAATTTTAGAAGAAATTCAGAGGAAGTTCAAACTGTAGCTGTGAACACACATCCGCACTGAGAAGCAACCCTCTGCTTGCAAGCTTGCCCTTTGTCCCTAGGAACATCTTCATCAGCAGCTCAAATGAAAAATGCTAGAACATTGCGAGAATCAAACAAAAATGTCACTACTTCAAGCAGAACAGATCAGACCAAAGTAGCAAGGAACAGGTTGCAGTATGGTATTTTATGACTCATCATTCTTGCAACTCCCCCAGTCACTAGGAGTCTCCCCTATCTGCAGGTTACCTTGCCCATAACTAGTCTAAGAGCATGATGCATTAATCTTTTCAAGATATAGAAAACTATATTGCGAAGGCTGACAAAACTATCCCCTGTTAAAGACACAGGTCTTTTCGTTGGTGCCAATGTCAAGTATGACACACTGATTCAAAAGGAAATGGAAAACTTTTAGTGCCAATTACTTACCAGGAAACGGGCACGCACTCTACATGCAGCATCATTTGTCATTACAAGTACAGAAGTGTGGACGCTTCTGCCAGGGATCCCTATTGTCCGAGGTTATAACGCTTCATTTAAAACTGTTTCATATTAAATTCGGTAGACAAATGTTGTGCTTTCATTTTAATACTGTAGTTATATTTAAATGGAGAAAAAATATGTACAAGAAAGAAAAGCTGACATACTTCACACATCTGTCTAAACCCTGGATTCTGTGATTTAAAAACTACATTTTGACCAATAATAACATTTTAATATTAACATTAATTTGATTATTTAGAGTTAACTCAGAGGTATCTCCTCCAATTTGGAAGACTCAAATTTTAACAATTTTTTTTTTTTTTAAACCTCCATGCACATCGAGATTGTCCTTAAAATACACTTAGTGAAGAATACATTTGAGTGGTAATCTAGCACAATGAATAATTTAAGAGAACCATTACACTAAGTCAAAATAAGCCAAGACTTACATAAGTCAAACTTTTGCAATGCCAATATTGGGGCAGGCTATACCCAACAGTTTGGTGGACATATCTTGTCCATGTTCTAATGTAGACTGAGCTCTGACTGTGACTTTTTTGGAACAGTTGTGTCTCCCTGACAAAATATACAATTAATAAACATCAAGATTATGAATGTACAAAGATGAAATTTGCCTCACTACCTGTTTTCTCAGAAACTTTCAATGTATTTGAGGACAAACAGAAGGCCAAAATTCTAATTAGTATCTTCTGGGTTAAGCTGAAAGTTCTGACCAAGATGCTCAGCCGAGCTTTGCTCCATGTCCCACAGCCCTCCCCAGCCCAGCCTCCTGGTGCTGGTGTACGTCCTTCCCTGACCAAGCAGCCACAGCACGAAGACGTCCCTGCCCAGAGCAGTACAGTCCACTGAGAGACCTTCCAGTAATAAAAGCATTCAAGTCATGAATGTATCGTAATACTTTCAAATAATAAATGAAACAAATTTCAGTAATAATTTGTAAAACACTGTGCCTGAACACCACTAAGGACCAGAAATGAAAATATTATGGCTTTAAAGATAAATGTGGTTTTCACACAAGGAAGCTTAAGTGTTTTCTTTAATCATTAACAACTTCAGTATCAAACACCTACACCCTCTAAGAGCCATGACAAGTAGGTGCTGAGTTCCTAGTTAGTTGATCCACCCAAACACAAAATCAGTTAGTAGCAACCAAGCTTTAAGAACAGTCTTCACTCTAGCCAAAAACTGCAAAACAGATCCAAGTAAGAACTCATTCAAATAAGCTTCTTGAGCCCTAGCTCCACCATTCCCAGTAAAGGTAAAAGCTTGGCACCAGCAACTACTAGAAGGTCTGTTCTGCCCCTTCCAAACATGGTCACACCATCAGGAGCCAGACCACTCCAAAGCTGAAACAAAACATTTCTGTAGAGTCACAATCAGGATGGTAAATAGCCACTCTGAATCTCCTCGCCCATCTACCAGGTACTTTTATGTTGAAGGGGGACTTTCAAGAATTGAGCAGTTCTCTGTATAACCATGACAATGATGTATTCTCATGCATTATTTAACTATTTAAAACACACTTTCCCTA
>NW_009258947.1:638820-646141 GCF_000687185.1 Egretta garzetta
TCGAAGAAGAGGGGTGCAGAAGCCCTGCTGCAAGACTGTCTTTCAAGAATTACTTTAATTCTGAACTTTGCAAGACCTGCCGATTACTGACACAGTGTTAATTCCATTTACATATATTTTAGGTACTTAATGAACATATCTATTCAGTACACATGCACATAATTCCATATTACAATGCTTTCAGCATGGTCTGTAATACAAAGACCTCAAACCTGGTTCAGAGTCTGAATTTTCTCTTGGCACATCATCGTAAATTACTTCATCTGGGTCTAAAAGCAAAACAAAACAAAACAAAAAAACCAAAACAAATGAGAAACACTCTAAAATTTGTATGGGACCAACAAACAGTGTTTAAGAGGCGTTTGGAAAATGCCCTTAATAGCGTATTTTAACTTTTGGTCAGCTCTGAAGCAGTCAGGTGGTGGGACTAGATGATCACTGTAGGTGCCTTCCAACAGAAATATTGTATTCTATTCTAAAGAATTCTGGCTATATTGGCACATATGGATAAAAGGGAGGTAAGACTCATTCTCCACTGGCATTTTGCTAGTACATCTAATCATCATTCAAATAATGTAATAATGCACAAAACCAGTATAAGATATTTGTGAAATTTCACACAGTTTTATCTGCATTGTTTATGATGATGACCTTTGGTAGCCTATAAACAGAAACCCACTTCAACAGCCAACGTTTCTCCCTCCTTTTTACAACACTATGGTATGTTCTGTGCTTGTCAAGGGCTGCTCATTGCCTTACTAAACGGCTGTAGAGAAGCTGTAATATACATTTTTAAAAAAGAACCAAAACTAAACAATGTAATGATCATTGTAGTACATTAAGAGGCAGGACAAGGATGCAAATTCTTCAGTCACTTAAAGTTACATGTAAGACGAACCTCCAGCCCAGTGGGGACAGCTGAGAACAGGCAGGATAACATGTCCTCAAACCACACGGTCTCTGTTCTGGTTTAAAATGCAGCTGCCAGCCAAGGGCACACACTAAGAAAAAGTGGCAATTCCTTCCGTTCCGCCTTCTCCAAGAACTTATTTGCCAATTACTGCATGAAAAGAACAATTTCACATACAGCCACAGAGAAGACTGAACATGAAGAAATTTCCACTGTACACATATTGATGGAGCCAAATGATTCCCTTAAGACAGTGATGAATGATTCCACAGACTCCAAAAAGCACTCCATGAAAACTGAACATTAACTTTATTCTAAAATACACAATTTTGTTACACTGCTGAATGTTTTAACTAGTATAACTCAGTTCTGGAACATACCTGAAAAAACACAACAAAAGTGAACGTGGACATTCCTGTAAAAGTTACCTGTGCATATAGCTACACACATACTGTCAATCACAACTTAAAACTGACCTTCTTCTATAGTTGTACTTTGGTGCTCACTGATACTTACTTTCCATCCATGCCGTATTAGCAGGATCTGCAACCCACTTGGCCAGAACATCATCCTCTCTCTTGGCCTGGTTATCTTCACTTGAAAAAAAGGCCATAAAATAAAAGCATTAAAAGCTATGCCACAATGTGTTTAAACAAAGATGAAGATAAGACAATAAATATCTTGCTGCCTTCCAGTTCCCACTCTGAGGCTGCTGATTACTCAAAACCGCTGCTTCAGTATGTAATTAGGAGATTAATAATCTACTTAACAGTCTGACAGTTTTAGTCAAGAAATTGAAAACACTTCCCTTCAATCTCAAGAAATATTTTGCTTTTCAATTCTTCTACCAAAACACAGAAAACCCTCTCTTATAAAGCAGTGAAGTGAAAGCTGCTCTTTCACTGTAAATAAGACTAAAGATATTCTGGGCTACATCAGGAGCCACTGGGCTTGGTGACACTGTTATCCTCCTCTGGTTGGTGCTGGTGAGGCTGAACCTGCAGCAACACGTCCAGTTTTGGCTTCCCAACACCCCCTTCTAGAGAGTTGTGGAGAAATTGAAGATACATCTAGAGAAGCTACCTCTAGAGAGACGCGGAGAAATTGAAGTCGGGGACTAAAGCACAGGGACTACAAGAAAAGAGGTGGAAGACAAGGAGCTTATTTAGTCTGGTGAAAAGGATGCTACGGGGTGAGCTAACAGCAGCTACAACCATCTGAAGGACAGCTACAGAGATGATGGAGTTGGGGTTCTTTTTTTGGTTTGGGTTTGCTTTGGGGGTTTTGGGAGCTGTTGTTTTTTTTTTTTTTCCAGTGCCAGGTGATACACAGGGGAAATGGTCAACAAACAGCATATTGGAAGATTTTTTTCTGCACAGTTATACAGAGTCATGCACAGTTATACATACAAGACCTCAACCAGTGCTGGTTTTAGTACACAACCAGAGTTACGGAGTTAAGAAAATGAAAATAAACAAATGTGGAAGCGTCACACAAGAAAAATAAAATATTTATCAAATGTAAGCTTTCTTAGGAATTAAGGTTTTACAGATCATTAAAACATGCTGAACTGGCAATTACCTATTTTGAGGCTCCTCTGAGTTTACCGAATTACAATGACATTCTTCAGTTGCTGACTGTGTACCTGCTAAGTAGAAAAAAAAATACAATTGGCAAAATGCTTGGAATAAAATATCAGTATGGTTCAAACGGTATGTTTTTTACTAGGTATGATTTTACTATGTTTTGCTAATGACAACCTACTACACAATATTTTTATTCTTAAACACGTGTCTAAAAAAAATTGAGAAGTTTCTTCACACTATCTATTTTTGCAAATGAAAGAATTCAGAGACACAACAATTTGGTATAAGAGCTGGTAAGAGGAAATTACAATGTCTGATGCATTTAATTCTAATCTCTCAAACATATATTCCTCTACAGGTAATAGCAACCACACAAACACATTTGCTTTACTTGCCAATATTCCTAATAGTGGTAGACAGCAAAGGCTGCCAAAAAAAAAGTTATCACAGTACATGGAACTACAGTAGAATTGCTGTCTGGCTAAAAAATAGTATATTCAAAAAACAAGAAAGAAGAAAAAGGCAGGATATAGGGAGCTTTCTGTTCCTCCTGCTCTCCTGACATTAAGCTGTCAGCTTTGCCAATTCTAGTTACAAAATAGGGAATTGCTTCTGT
Organism: Egretta garzetta; assembly: GCF_000687185.1. Lineage (NCBI taxonomy): Eukaryota > Metazoa > Chordata > Aves > Pelecaniformes > Ardeidae > Egretta > Egretta garzetta. Next base: position 641,933 of record NW_009258947.1, read on the forward strand.
TTCTGTAACAATCCATAATTTCCCTTTCAAGTTCCCTCTTTTTTCTTAAAATCATACTAAAGGACAAACAGAATTTGTCAAATTGTCAAGGAAAACATCCCACAGCAACTCTAAATCCACAAGGACTGGAAAATAAACAAACAAACAAACAGAAGCACATATAGAAAAGGTAAAAGGGACAGGACCTCTGCCAGGACATAGATGAAGCATGATAAGGTATGAGAAGAAACCATTTGGCTTCAACACTGGAAATTATTTCATGACATTAAAAGGGAATTAGCATTAATCATTCTTAATGGCAAGATAAGACAAGAGTCCTCCCTTGTACTGTATGTTGTAATACGGTGCCAGCAAAACAAAGGTCAAGCATCATGAACTTAAAGAAGGGTTGAGAAAGAACTAACTCCGGACATTTGTTTTTTCTTATGCATCTTTTCTTAGGTATCTCAATCCTAGTACAGCAAGCAGAGTCCCGTAGAAACTTTTTTTTTTTTTTTTAAATAAACTGACACTTTTGTTCCAAGTCTAACAAGAAATTTTACTTCATACAGTGGGACAGAGTTCTTTTCCTATTTTGACACAAAATCTCCCACAGACGTCCAGGCTGAGTGCTACGCAAGCATTTACAAAACAGCACAGGCACCTGAAGTTAAACAAGGATACCCCTTCAAATAAAGTAAGGTGTGTAAATACAGTACCTTCTTCATCTACAGAAACACTGCGTATTATGACAGGACTGGAGTATGCTGGCAGTATCAAAGGTAAATTAGATGGCACAGCATAGCCACAGGGGACAGGAACAGAATATCCACCAGACAAGTTTGGACTCGCACATTCATCTTGAGGACTTGGTTCTGGTGAGGAGGATGGATCCTTGTCTTGGATTGGTGAAATATTTATGACTGAGTAGGGGTTTACTTTGGCCGGAGTGCCTTCCGCAGCAGGTTCTGATGTTCGTAACTTCTCACTGTTTTCTAAACTATCAGCCCCTTTAGCTGAAAGTTAAACGAAAAAATAAAGTTTTATTTTCCATACCTTTTCAAGCTGCTTAATATTGCTCTTTGCAAATATCCTCAACGCTGATATGATCCTTACTATACAAGTTGCTTACAATCTATGACTCATAAAATTCCCACACAGTAGTGTTATCCTCCCTATTTTACTGATGAGGAATGCAACAGCAGCAAAACAAGCTGGGTTACAAGGATGCCTACAGAAAAACAGTAACTGGATTCTAAACCCTGAATAGGAGGATTTCTGACAAGTAGCCAGGGTCCTCTTTTGCTTGCCAGAAGCCCATGGATGAAGCCAGCCTTAAACCCTGAAGGTTAAGATCTGGATTCCAGATGAATTTGGATCTTATAAACACAAATATGAGACACATTTTAGGAATAGCCACAAGGAGAAAAATCATTCACTGGAGGGACACTCCTGAAAGAACAGTCCTGAAAATGCTCTGTTTAAAAAAAGGGAAAGAAAATAACTTTCCAAGTTTTCCGCTTTCAAAATAAATTATTTTATGTTACATGAAGTTCCTGGTATTTCTTGAGACAAGCTGAGGTACAGCCAAACCAAAGGCTCCTCCGAAATGAGCTGCACAACTGCATCCCAAGTGATCAAAAGTTTTGGGGCTGTAAGTACAACTTCAAAAAGGGGTGCGTGAGCAACAGATTTTCAGGGAAAGATGTTGTTTTAAGTTCCAGGTTGTCAAACTGCACAGTCACCTGAAGAGTTATCTATCTTTAATTGCCATAACAATGACTCCGTTTACAAAAGGAAACTGGATCAAAGTCAGCAAAATCAGTTGTCCACTTGAACCAAATACAGCGATTTCCAGACTATATCTCAACACTGGGAGCATCTGCGTGTGCTGTAACAAATATTTTAATGTTTAATAAAATAAGAATTCTGTTTGTGAAAAAAATTCATACATTCAGACTCCATTTATTTTTATGCACGTCATCATAAGATCAGCAAACAGCAAACTTAGCTGTGAAAGCAGCTTATCTCAAGCCATCCACATGCCATTAAAGCTGCAAGGGCATAAAGTTTTCCTGTAGCATGGCACCATGACCGAGACCAATCCATTGGTTTGGATTTCACACTGGCATGGGAAACCTCACAGGAATTACATGTGATGGTCACTTGCCTTGTCAAATCTACTGTCAAATTGTCAAATAAGGGTAACTAGCAGGAATATTCAAAACACTTGTATGGTATTTCCATGGAAACGCCTTTTTACAAGTATTTTTATTGCACTGTCAAGAAAAGGCATCCTATAACCAGTCTTGACTCTTTAACCTAGTGGAGGCACAGCCCAACAGGCTGACTTACCTACGGCATTAACCTCTTGGTGCTCTATACTATCTCCAGGATCAGGAGGAGGCGGCACAAGGGCTTGCCTGTCTGCTTCTGGTATCTCATCTCCACTGTCAAAGTCAAACTGTTCTCCCTCGTCCTCCTCTTCATCGTTCGTACCAGTGGCTTTTGGTTCATGCTCTAGAACTGTGCAGAAAGATACGCTTTTAGTTGTTTGCTCTTAATAATGATTTCATGGTCCCAGTAAATGTTCCACATTACGAATGAAGCTTAGACAATGAACCCTTAGATTTTTAGGTTACTGGAACAGAACAAGAGCTCCTTGACATGTTGATAACCCCATGCAGTTTTCAAGAAATCCTTTAGCGTAAACAGTGAAATTACTTGGAAAGCAATTAAGAACTGATAATGCAAATACCCTTGCTTTTGTCATAATGAACAAAAACATTTTTAGGAAAACACTTAAGCAGCCAATTCTTTAAATATGAAAAGTTCACAGATTAATTCATTTGTACGGGGACTTTGGGACTTTAAAACTTCAAGTAATTTTTCCTTTCTGACTCAAAAACTCTAAGTCACTTCTTTCCTAACAGTGTCAAAATGCCAGTGACGGTAACCTTCTTCACACAAGTCACGAGAGACGAGCAGATTGGAGTAGGAAAACCAACCTGATATAGATTTAAACCAATGACCTTATGCAACATGCTACTAGCCCTATTACCACCCACAAGGTGCACTTTGGTGGAGGTAGAGGGGTTAACTTTTTAGTTCTTACCTTTGAAGAAGTAATGGTGAAATAATTACACCCTAATAAGTCTAGGAAGTGGGAGCATGGTGGGTATTTTTGTCTTTGCTTGTGAAGACCCTGCAGCACAGATTTAGCAACATACACGGGGCTGGAGCATGGGGAGAAGTACTGGGCAGTTTCCCTCTGTGCTATTTTTCTTGCCTGTAGGAGTCTCGAAAACCCACAAAGATTTAAACCCCTCACTGCCTTATCTACCACTGGCTTTGCTGTGCGTTCGCATTGCAAGAAGCCTGCCTGCAGCATCCAAAGCTTCTGTCAGAATCATAGAACAGTTTAGGTTAGAAAAGACCTTTAAGATCATCAAGTCCAACCATTAGCCTAGCACTGCCATCCCACCACTAAACCATGTCCCTAAGCACCTCATCTACCCAGCTTTTAAATACCTCCGGGGATGGGGACTTGACCACTTCCCTGGGCAGCCCGTTCCAATGCTTGAGACACTGCACAGAGGAGGGATAGCCAGAGCAGCTGCAGGGAGGGATGCCCAAACCCACCAGCCTCTGCCCTGCTTCCAAAAGCCCTCACTGCAGCTCCTCGAAACAAAAGTGCTTCATCGCTCCCTCCCTCCCTCGACCTGCCTTAGCTGCCCTCACACCTTCTGAAGGAAAAACTCTTATCAGAGGTCCCCTTGAGGCAGAAATGTCATCTGTGGAATTTTTGTGGCCCAGCTGACCTTCCTCCCAAGCTCCTCCTCAAGCCCATGGTTGATACCTACCTTTTACATAGGTGTTCAATAACATCTTAAAAATGTTATAAAACCCCCACATAACTATAGCATAAATTAGGTTTTTAATAATAATATAAGATTTTAATAATAAAAGGTCAGTTTTTAAATGATCATAAAATAATAATAAAACAGATAAATATGTAAATACACAAATATCTTATAAAACATACATGAAGTTGATAGAGTTCCCCCCTCCCCCAACCCCTGCTTCAGGTAGCACAGTATGAAAAACAAAGTCTTACAAGGACAACTGGATCTCCTGAGTCATGATGATACTATCAGCTTCTCCACCATCCAGGACACGTTCTGTATCTTTATGATAAAACCCACACAAACCACAGCTCTAGACTGCTTA
>NW_009258947.1:646188-678812 GCF_000687185.1 Egretta garzetta
AGGCTGAGCCAGCATATTTTATCACAGCTACAAATAACAAGATCTTTCATGCAGCCTCTCTGTAGGAGAAAAAGTGAACTAATTGCAAAAACAGTAAGGAACAAAAAAGGGGTTATCCTGGCATTTATTGTCATGGTTTATGGCTGAGGCAGCAGGACATTTAATTCTGATGCTTTTTAAAAATCCTTCTGTAAGAGTTCAGCCTTTGGAATTAGGGCTTTCAGTTTTTGCTTTTGTCCGCTAGCAGTATTCCCCCCCCCCCCGAAAAAGGCAAAAATCCTGCAGAGCCCTCCCACGTGATTCACGACAATCACAGCATTCTTCCCGATTCAGCATCCGCCTGACTAGACTTTGTACTACTTGCTGTTTGACAGTAATGGGGAACAGAAGGACAAGGCGGGTGGTGGTGGTTTATTTCTGTTTTTTTCAGCTTCTTTACCTTTTCAGTGTATCTCTGTACTGTGAAATACTGAGTAGAGTGTTTTTTGTGATTACCAGTGTGTGAGATGTTGGTTAGGGATGCAGGCTAGGCAGGTAAGTAAGGTGGCTGTTGCAAGCAGGTAACAGCCACAAACCCACAACGTTTTCTGTACGTGCACTGCTATCCGCCACTCCTCTCACCGTACTATGTAAGCAAACCACAGCAGCAACCACTTCAAATAACATAAAGTAGCTCTGTCTGCACTTCATGTGGTGGGAGGAGGGGGAAGGTGAGGTTACTGTAATGAATTGATCATTTCTGCGGGATTCAGGAACTTGAGGTGCTGCCGGAGTGAGGCTCAGCTGCAAGCCATGAACCCACCTGCTGGCTGGAGGTCAGTTCTAGACATCGGCAAAAGCAAAAGCGTGTAATGCTTACGAAACATCCGAGCCGCACAGGGAAGTGCCACGGGAGCAGCAGGCACCTCTGAGCTTTCATGGCTGCTAGGTGAGGGAGCTTCTGGATCCAGAAGCTCTCTCTGTGTCATATGAAGTACCTCAGGTATCAGATGCCTGATAACTCTCTAACTCCAGCACTTTTACACTGATGCAGTTCCCCAGGCACTCAAGTCCAGCGCAGTGCCATTTGTCAGAGACAGACAAGACCTGCCACTGGCAAGAAAATGTAATCTGAGCACTGAAAGCAAAAGCAATGACTCAGGACCCAGGACCAAAACCTGGTCAACCAATGCATAATTTCCCTTCAACATACCTCCCCATTCCCCCTAAGAAAGCAACCAACCTCTATTTTCTGATCATGGGGAGAAATCCTAACACAGGAATTGATTTTCTCAACTTGGGTAAAAGAAGCAAAATTGAAGGTGCCACATGATTTTTTTTCTGTTATGGCTGTTAATGCTGCCCTGTTTTGTTTGTTCATAACCATTTACTTCATGTCAGAAATAAACAAGGCGCAGAACCCTGTAACTGGGCACTACAGCCTGGAAAGACCCCCTAAATTGCATCACTGATGGGACAGTGGATTACAAAACAGGCAAAAAAAAAAAAAAAAAAAAAAAAACTCTCTCAGATTACATGTCCTTTAGAAAGGGCAGACTGGAGACAAATACCCTCACTACAGAAAGTTTTAAAACTGTATTCCAGCTTTGCATCACTTCTGCATTTGCTTAATTCTGCAGATATCAACTTTAACCTTTTAAATTTACTGATACCTTCAGTCTCATACTTAATAAAAATATTCTCCTTTAAGCTTTTAATCTCAACAGCCGACTATCTCATTTGATGTAAAAGGTATTTACAGAAATAAAGAGAGCGTGGGGTGCTTTTTGCTTCAACTGAAGAGCTGCTCAGCACGGCAGATAAATACAGATTATGTCATACAACAGAAGACATCTTGAATAACTACACTTTTGAAAATATGTAATTTTTCTCCTGTTGTTTGTGTTATGTCAAAACAACACACACACTCAACACACGAAAGCACTTGGGAAGTACTACAGTAAGTCAGGAAGACACCCAGCATAGTTACACTTGGGCAGAATCTGGCTACAAGAAACCAGCACTGATCCAGCAAAATCTCGCGAAGAAAGCCCCAGTTCCTCCAACCTTTTAACTGCAAATCAAGAGGATCAAACCAGAAAGTGCATTTCCAGGCAATTGTGCTTGCAGAGAAAAACTGGGGGGGGCGGGATTTCCAAAGGTGTATACACACAACCCCCTCCTATCACATAGAGGACAACTGCCTTTTTTTTTTTTTTTTTTTACATAGTTTATAAATGCAGGGTTTTTTCACCAAAGTAATGATCACAGACTGCTTAGCACTACAGAGTCTGCCTGGAATTCCTTCAAATAATTAGTTACTAAAAATCCAATCTGCCCTTTCACCACTACTCATACCCTCAACTTTATGTGTGCCAACCTGAGCAATGAGAATACAATAACTGATTAAATTTTTTCATCTTATGCCAATACCAATCTGCAGCATTTGCTTTGCAAATGCTTCAGGGAAATTCTTGCATTTCTAAATATTTCTATCTGGAGTTTTAAAGTATGGAAAAAAAAAATCAGATACAATGGAAAAATTGCCTTCCAGTTAAATAAAGTGTGAAAGTGCGAATTTAGAAAAAGGAATATATACTCATAATTGTTAGCACAGCACACATTTATGACTTTTTTTTTTGTGGTGTGTTATTCAGTGAAATGACTTTTTCTTCAGTTTACTTCAAAAACAAGCTAACTTAGGGTGTGTTTACAGAGACCTGCTGGGGCATAAGCAAATTTAAACAATTTTTGGTTGCTCTGCCAATTGCAAAGCATTCTTGGCACCATCTGCTTTCCCATTCATTTCCTTTAAACTATTTATTGTTCAATGTCATACAGCTAAAGAGTTAGAAGTTTAAGAATGACATCAAAATTAACGCAGAGATTAAGCTACTGAAGCTTCATTAATAGTTTTCTTCAACAGTTTATTTCAGAGATAGACAAAACAGCTCTGCACTTACTATCAAGGGCACTTTGAATACAGCGCAAAGACACAGGAAATAAAAAAAAAGCACCCCAAAACTCTGTCCTCCCTCGCAACTGTGTAAATCAAGAGATGATCCTGCAGAAGTCAACTGGGTTTCTACCATGGAAAACCATGATAAAGGAAAAAAGAAACAGAACCCAAGCAGGAACAGTTCAGCAGTCTGGAGTATGGTAACAACAAACCTGGAATCCCTGGACATAAACAGGCACACTGCCATCAAGAAATATGAATATTTTATATTATGTTGTAAGGTCTGAAAAATATCTTTAGAAACCAAAGTAAAGCCTCTGTATAATTAGGAATGTCATTCTTGCAAACCGCTGTAGTCTTTTTTTTTTTTAAATTAAAGTTAGCAGGGAACTATGGAAAAAAAAAGAAGAAACACATCTATTATATTTGAAAGACTTCATGACTGGCAGGACTTGCTTGTTCTTATTCCAATGTGCAGTTTTAAAATGTTTATCCTTTTTGCTTGCGTATTTTGGCTTGCAATAAGACACTTGGGACTGCATAGACCACCCCCCACTTCCTTCAAACAGAATCCCCAAATACTTTGGCTTTCTGAAAATTCTTGAGTATCTTGAAATACGCAAAACATTTCAGTAAAAAATATTTAATATCTCCGAATACTTATAGGTTTTAGGTATTATAAAATTTGGTAACTTACAAAGGTTACAAATCAAACAGCCAGGCATAGCAATCTGACTGCTTATTATTTAACCTTGATACAATCCAGGGATTTCTCAGGTGAGCTATGCCTGCCTTTTCAGACGTTTATTTCTAACGAGTTAAAATCTGCCCTGCTCCTTACATAAACGTACAAGGCACTAGAGAGAAGTAAGAAATGGAAGTGCACAGATACCAGGAAATAACTTAATTTTTGAAGTTATCATTACTTTTGTAAAACCAGCCATTTGGGCCCAAACATACCATGCTGACTGTGCCCCATGATGAACATGTTCTTGAGCTGTTCATCTTTTATTTCAGGTGAAATTTCAGAGCAGGGGCTTGGCATTTGTCAGGAAGGTGAACCTTGTGCTAGGAAACACTTGTGCCTGCAAAAGTTCACCGATTTGGCCAACTTGTAAACCTTTGGAAAATGACAATTGATTCATATTCAGCAGAAACTTGCAAAAAGGTTTTCCAAGACTCAGTTGCCACTGGATAGCCTCTCTCTTCTTGCAGCTTTTTAGCATTGATTAGACTGCATTCCTACAGCTAGAAATCAACACGGTATTTTCTACCTTCTCACATCTCCCACTTGCGACCAAGACGTCTTCAGTATCAGGAGAGAAAACTGAAGTGAAATATGCTTTCGCTCTGGTACCTGGCTTACGCATCCCTCTTCTGCCTTCCCCAAATGACACCTTTATTGGCACCTGCACAGGGAGAGGGGCAAGACATCACGATGTCACGAGGATGGCGCCAGACTCTTCTAAGTGGTGCCCAGTGACAGGACAAGGGGCAATGGGCACAAACTGAAGCAGAAGAGGTTTCAGTTGATTATGAGGAAGAACTTCTTTACTTTGAGGGTGACAGAGCACTGGAACAGGCTGCCCAGAGGGGTTGTGGAGCCTCCTTCTTTGGAGATATTCAAAACCCACCTGGACAATGTCCTGTGCAACCTGCTCTAGGTGAACCTGCTTCAGCAGGGGGGTTGGACTGGATGATCTCCGGAGGTCCCTTCCAACCCCTGCCGTTCTGTGATTCTGTGACGATGTGCAGAACAACCGGGCAGGGCAGGAGAGACCCCATCAAGAGGAAGGCTGGCTTTAAGAGCAATTGCTCCTGCAAACACTGCCATTCACCGACACCTCCAAGTCACAGTGTGACGTTTGCCAGTGCACCGCTGGCATCCATAGATCAGGTCCTCGTACAGTCACGCAGGTGGAAACTGTCTATTTTGCCAGGCGAAAGAAAAAGTCTAAAGCAAAACTGTGTATGCAAAACCACATGGATGAGAACTCCATCCCATGGGAAGCAGATCGGAGCCAAGGACTTTCATTGCCCTTTCACTTGCACTAAGCTGGCGCTGCAGGAAACCCAGGTCCCTGCGGTACAGGCGTGCTGCTAATTACACACTGCTCCTGCATGCATCCAAAGTGCGACCACAATGTCACCATTACAAGGCACTCTGGAAAACAGCTACAAAAAAGAAAAACAAACCACCCAACAAAACTAAACAGCACATGCTCATGCAAAAAGTGTTTCCAGTGATGGAAACAAAAGCAAAACCACAAGAATTAACAGGCTCTCCCTGCAAATAAACAAAGAAATAAGTAAAAATGCCTCTTTAGTATTTCATAAATACACACATTACATACTAATTATGCTGTCAAGCACACACAACAGATACTATTCTTCTGGATAAAAAACAAACTCAAAATTGAAGTCAAAAGAACGATGAATCTGCCTGCTCAAGTTTCAGAGAGGTACCGCTAACAACAGCGTGCTGAAAACTACGGAATGTTATTTCTTGAAATACAGCCCAGATCTGTGGATGTTAGGAAAGATTTAAAAATACCAAAAACATTGAACCTTACAAACTACTCACAGTGCTAAAAATTAAGCTTAAAGTTAGCTAACATTTAAAAGAACTGAGCTGCAAAAAAACAGAAAGTCTAAAATAAAATCATTGCACATGAACTAGGCTGGCAAGAGTAACAGCAACACCAGCAAGATCTGTATCCCTCGTAACTCCACAAAATGCTTTTCAGTGCTGGCTACGATATAATCAGAAAGGCTGCTGTCTAAAAATGAGCATTTTGTGACCATTTACTTTAACTGCCTTCATACTCTGCACACTGGTGACACTGGTATTGCCTGCCATGGTCAGAAACATAGACCAAGCCCAGTCCTTGGACAAGCAGGTCTTTTCCACCTCAGCACCATATTACTAGATTCTGCCATTAAAATTTCACTAAGAAATGCTGCTGATTGCAGCAAGTGAAGCCCTTAAAAGGAGATGTTTTAAGGAAATTACGTACAGCCCTTATTTGGAAAACTGCATAAATTCAGCACAGATAGAGATCTATCATGCAAAACATCTATCCATATTAAAGGCTACTAAGGTTTCCATCAGTATTAAAGGAATGCTAATACACTTCACACTTAGTAATACCAAGGTTAACAGTTTGAAATAGTATAAAAGCCACCAGGCACCTAACACGAGGTATAGTAGTCAAAACACAAAAGCTACCTTGCTGTCTGACGTGTCTGTTGGTAGAGAGGGGTGACGACGATGGCTGCGTCACCGGGCTCAGCCTCAGCTACAGGGCACACGAACTGCTGAGCTCGCCTACAACGTGCCACCAAGTGGACACTCCACACAGGGAATGGGAAAACCAGAGAGCTTTAATAGAACAGAAATCAAACAGCAAAAGGACTCAAAGTCATTGGGAAAATAAAGTATCTGGCGCAGGCAGTGCAGGGATGACACGTGTTAGCTAACTAAAGGATACAAGTGTCATGTGGAGGAAAAAAAACAAACACCAAACAAACAAACCCTGGTGAGGCTGAGCCTCAAATACTGTGTTCAGTTTTGGGCCCCTCACTGCAGGAAAGACGTTGCGGTGCTGGAACACGTCCAGAGGAGAGCCACAAAGCTGGTGAGGGGTCTGGAGCACAAGTCCTATGAGGAGCGGCTGAGGGAACCGGGGTTGTTTAGCCTGGAGAAGAGGAGGCTGAAGAGAGACCTCATCGCCCTCTACAACTGCCTGACAGGAGGCTGTAGCGAGGTGGGGGTCGGCCTCTTCTCCCTGGTAACAGGAGACAGGACGAGGGGAAATGGTCTGAAGTTGTGCCAGGGGAGGTTTAGGTTAGACATTAGGAAAAACTTTTTCACTGAAAGTGTTGTCAAGCCCAGGGAAGTGGTCAGGTCCCCATCCCTGGAGGTATTTAAAAGACAGGCAGACAAGGTGCTTAGGGACATGGTTTAGTGGTGGAATGGCAGTATTAGGTTAGCAATTGGACTTGATGATTTTAAAGGTTTTTTCCCACCTAAACGATTCTATGGAAAGGAAAATTTTCTAGGAAATGTAGTTTTGACCACGTAGTCAATATATGTGTGAAAAAACAACGATTTTAAAGGAACTTTCCACCAGCGAGAGCAGTCTGGTTTGTTCTTTATTTCTTTATATTTTTTTCTAGCAGATGGCATCTATTAATATCTAGTTTTCCAAATAATTACTTTTTACATTGAAGCAATTACTGTTTAATGCTTTGAGGAATATGCATTTCTCTAATACAGTCTGCTTAATTCCAATTAGCAACATGAAACTGCTGTATCATCTGATAATACCTCAGATTGAAAGGGCTTTAAGACTAATTGGGAGTCCCATGAAGCAGAAAGTGGCAGAAAGAGGCTTCGGGGGCGAGAAGGAGGGAGCATGAGATCCCACTTCTACAGGGAAGAAAACGTACGGTCCAGGTACATACAACTGTGTATCATATTAAAAAGAGCTGAAACCCACCCAGAGTAAAAGCTTAAGTATCCTAAGTCTTGGATCATGCCTAGCAACATCTTTCTACCAGGCTGGCACATTTTGGATATGAAGTAGCAAGGGATTTGACTTCATTTTTTGATCAGGTTTCTCTCTACCTTGCCAGCAACTGCACATACGGTCCAAACTAAGCCTTCAGATGACTTAGGCAAATGGATGCATAAATTCTGGGTCATTAGCACAGGTTGGACAACCCTTTATTTAGTAATGTCAATACTGAAGCAAGTGTCAAAACTTGCTAGCACTCCCAAAAGTGGCACTTTGGACGCCTAAAAGCATCTGATTTGTTTATCGGCACCGGAGGCGTTCATAAGCTCAGCCTCCTTCCGTGGGAACGGCCCAGGCGGGGCTCAGATGCACATAGCTTCAGGGATCAATTTATCTTTTTTTGGACACACTGCCACAGGTTTGTTTTTCCCAGCAATAACTCCATCTAACACTCCCAGAGCACTGCATGCAACCTGTTCACAGACTTAAAAATAACTTAGATTTAACTATTTGTGTTTTCTCCTCAATGTAGTCTGAACAAGGAAACAATCTAGAAATCAACTTTTACAGCAACTTATAGCATCTGTTACTACAGAACAATTTCTAGACTAGAACAGAATGGTTATGTCCTGTAAATCCAGGATAATACTGGAAATATTTTGGATTTCAGCTGGTTTCTCACCTACTTATTTCTGCTGTTACCCCTTCTCCCAGCCTACAGAGCACCATACTGATAAGCCTGATTTGTAAACAAAATGTAATGTATGCAAAGTTTGACAAATCCATTACTCCAACAGCTAATGGGGAAGGAGTTTTATAGCATCCCCTTTCTTAGCATTTGCTTTAACACATCTTGCTCTTCTTTGCCCTAGCATACTATGGTCTTGTTATAGCTCAAAAAAAGTATACCTGTGGAATTCAAGCAAACTCACGAAAAAATCAGTTCTTACATCAAGTGTCACTAACTGAACTCTCCAAAATCCTGTTTTACAACACCCTTTTAACACAACTTCTACCAGAAATTCTCTCACCCCAGTGGACACTGGCTTGAGCTGGGCAGCTGTGGTGTTTCCTTGGGACCTTTCAGTTCATCAGCCTCAGAGTCCTTCTCATCTCCTCCTTTTGTTAGCCATGGAGGGAGAAGGAAGCCCAGCCTTGGCCCCAACGTTGGCCAAAAACAACTGCCATGACCGAATGTCATGGTTTAACCCCAGCTGGCAACTGAGCACCGCACAGCCGCTCGCTCACTCCCCCATGGTGGAATATCCCTTTTTTGGTCAGGTGGGGTTGAGAAAAGGGGTTAAGGGAATCTTAGTAGATAAGATGCTGCGTAATAATTGTCTAGATTGCTGCATAGCCCAGAGAATCAAATTGATAGATAATGCTCAAATGTTTTGCTAACTATTGTGTGAACTAACTGACGCAGGAAGATTTGCGTCTCCTTACGAAGGACAGTTCTTGATAAGAACACCCTGTAGTTTGGGCAAGAGCAAAGCAACTGAGTCTGCGCAAGAACAAGGGGTTACTAGCGGCATGTAACACTTTGCTACATATAAACAGGGCAAGTTGCCACGTGGAGGTGCGCACGACTTTGGTGGGACTACCCCCCGTGCTGCCCAGCGCTGAATAAACATACCTACTTTACAATCTTACAGATTGTGGAGTCTGTGTCCGCACGTCAGGGTCAGCTGTCCCAGCTGCGTCCCCTCCCAATTTCTTGTGCACCCCCAGCCCACTCACTGGTGGGGTGGCATGAGAAGCAGAAAAGGCCTTGGCTCTGCGTAAGCCCTGCTCAGCAGTAACTAAAACATCCCTGTGTTATCAACTCTGTTTCCAGCACAAATCCAAAACACAGACCCATACCAGCTACTATGAAGAAAATTAATGGCAGTATTAGGTTAATGGTTGGACTTGATGACCTTTTCCAACATAAATGATTCTATGATTCTAACTCTATCCCAGCCAAAACCAGCACACCAAAACTTCATGATTCAGAGCTTCAGCCAGTCCACATGGAAGTCAGGAAGGAATTGCTTCCAACACAGAGTCTTCTTAAGCATTTGGCCGGCAAGCATTCCTCATGTGCAAACATGAGTGGGTCACCATCAGATATGCAAGTGGGAAAAAGCAGTCCCAGCCAAAGTTAATTTTACTTCCACCTTCCTCTGCAATACAGGAGACTGCTAAGATGCTCCGGACACATTACCAATTCACTGCTCCCAGGGCAACATTTTGCATCAGCACCTGGATTTCTCTTTGTCTCCTTGCAACATACAGAACTGAGAAAAACAGAGACTGGGAAGTTGCCCATCAGTGTCAGCATCCCTGCGGAACAGGAGCATGCACGTCCTCCTTCCAGCCCCCAGAGGAACTCGTACCAGCATAACAAAAGATTTTTCGGGAACTATTATGCTTTCACCTAAGCAGAGTTATTGAGCTTAACAACAGACTATTTAACAATGAGATGTATTCCTGCGACAATCCTTCTTTGTCTGACAGACCAAGTAATCTGCTGTATTCATTTTAATGAAACTATGACAAGGTTGTATTTCCTGGAAACATTAGTTCAACGAGGAAGAAAAAAGCAAATTTGTATAGGAGGTTGGAGGGTTCTTCCCCCAAAAATGTTTATCCCATATGTCTTCCTCAGATCGCTCGGCATAGTTTCAGTTCCTCTCTGCGACAAAAGCAAGCAGCACCTAATAAATGTTTCATTCAATAATTCAGAGGCTTTATTTAACTTACCATAATGCAAACAAGTTTTTACCTGTGCTCATGCACAAGATAAAAGAATTATAACAATGTATAAAAAACGTTAATCTCTCCGTAAACTCCAGAGTAGAATCATTACAGAGGCTTTAGGCATGGTTAGTGAATATTTACCGGGATCAGTGAATCGGAATTAAAAAAAACCCAAACCAAAAAACCCCTCAGTTATTTGACAGCAATTTATCCTGGCCAGTTAATGATAGATAGAAGTGCTAAAAAGGCAAAAGAAGCAAAGAAAAAAATAATTCACACTTCTTACATGTTGGCTCACTGGTTGAAATGACAATTTCAGAACTTAGCTTACACAAATATTCATTGCAAGAATACCCAAAAATCAGTACAAATTCCTTTACAATTTGTTTGCCCTTTAGGCAAGCAATACCGGTTACTCCAGACCAAAGATAAAGTTTCGCTGCCATCCCTTGGAAGCCCTTTATCTCACCATCAATCGCTCTTTTTGGTCAACGTGTCTGGCCCTTGTCGCTGCGCAGAGCTAACAAGTCCAACAGCAAAGTCACCTTACAGAGCAGCTGAGTGAATCAGGGAAAAAAACCCCAACCAACCAAACCACCCTACAACTTATTATTCAGAAAGAAAACATCAAATACTATCAAAAGGATTAAGTCAACCTCTCAGAAATCTATGACAGTGAATCACATCTAATCATTTAACACATTATAAACACCTAGCAAAGATTTTACTGAATCACTTCAGAACAAAGCAAGATATAATTACATCTATGTCAACTGCGTTTTCTTTGTAGATGCTAAAAACAGAAATAAGTTTTTAATTAATCTATTTATGTTCTTTCTATTTCTTGTTTTTCCCAACACTCAAATACACTTGGCTAGAAGAAAAACCACATCATTAGCAGTGACATGTGACACCATAGCTGCATTTTTGCAATGGGAATTTTCTTGTTACTCTTTGTTACACAGCTTGTCTGAATTGTCACACAAAATAATTGATCCTTACCTTAAACAATGCACTTTCCTTTATTTACTGAGAGAAATGTGATCTTTAGAAATAAATAAATCGTTCTGTTACAGATGGGATGTCAGACACCAGCAAGCTACTGCCAGCTTCAAAAACAAGGGACCATTCATAACTACAATTCATATTCTGTTCTCATTCTTCTGAAATCTTGGCTCCCCTTTTACCATCATTTGTAACTGTCTGTATGCTGAAAATAGATATCTAACAAACAATGCCGTTTAGCCCAAGACCAACCCCCTTTATAGCTGCAGTTTAATTTAAGCAGTGTTCTTATTTCAATCCCTCATAGTAACATCTTTTTATTTTACATTAGTCCGAAATACATGCCTATGTCCCTGCAGTGTTCTTCGCTTCCATAAACTAAATCATAAAACATACAAGCGCTTTCCTTGTCAATATTATAAAAGCCCCAATTTAACTGCTACTTTTCTCAGTCACAAAATCAGCTTGTTAGAACAGTTAAAACCTAAATAAACGATCAAATCATTCACTAGACAGCACAGAAGGTAACTAAATAATCTGAAAGAAATATATATAGCACACACAATAAAAAGCAGTTCCCCTAGCAGAGAAATACAGTTGTCTCTACAGTGAAACACAGCAGCCGTCCAGCAACTCCCACTAGGGTTAATAAAAAAAAATTTCTAAGTTTGTTTTGCTAGACTATGTAAAAGTCAACCCAATGGGAACTTTTATGAGAGTGTAGTTGTTCCTCTTACCCTCAGACTCAAGCCAGACTTCCTTCTCAGGGACAGAGGAACTACGACTATTTTAGTGTTCCGGCGCTGGCAGGCAAACGACAAAAAATAACCATGGAAAGACACAATCACAGCACTCGATCACATACAGGATATCCAAATTTAAGTCCCTGGCCTCCTTGCTCTACGTCTCTCTATATCAGGAACAAAGAAATATCCCACCTACTGCCCTAGAGGGCTGATCATTCGGATAAAAAGGCATATAAAATACTTTTACAATCGGTGTGTAGGACATACCCTCAGCCTGCTTCCAGTTTAAAAAAACCAATTTCATCCCACTGAAGAACATCTTCAATCACCCCCCAAACTTCAGCAGAACAACGTTTCTGACATAGCTTTACCCGCAGTACTGGGGGCAGCGATGTAGGTGAGTGAATATCCAGCTCTCCACTACAACTTGTCTTTAAGGGCACCTCACGCTTCCCAAATGAAGACTTACAAGGGATTCTCTTGCAGATAAGGAGAGTATTTGGCAGTAATATGAAGAGTATGCTATCAAGTTCATCCTCACAATGTCCTTGTATGAACACTGAAATTTCCGTATTCCACTTCAAAATTTTAATAGGAAAACAAAATATACCGTCTGTTGACGATTCAAGAACTGTACTGCGATGCAGCCATACTCCAAATCTCATCACTATATATTAACCTACCTTGATAGACTCAATTAATTATAAAACAGATCTTGAAGCTTATTTTAGGTCTTATAACTGTTGTAAAAGGCAACTCAGCACAGGACAACTGGGATGTATTGTTGTCAAGTACACTTGGTATGAGGAAATACACCCAATATTTTCTAATAGTTTTCACAGAGAAATCATATGAGGTGTAGTGCCATGTACCAGAAATAGTGAGAGAGAGAGAGACATTCAGAGATGAAAATGCAAAACCAGAAGCCTATCTGATACAGGGAGCACACACACACCCAATCTTCCCTAGGGCAAGAAGCTGTTTGTCAGGTATCCATCCTGCGGGGCAAACAAAGCTGGTTTTCCTTTTGAAACAGGCCCCAATAAACAACCCCAAAACCCTCACTTAAAGAAAAGGACTTCCACCTTGCAAGATCATAAGGTGTTTTTCAAGTAATGTAATGAAAAACAGCCAGAGACCACATCTCCTAATAAAGCAGTAATAGCACAAGCACAGGCCATCACACGTAAACACCGCCCCAGCATTAAACATCCCATCTCCAGTCCTAGCTGGACAGCGTGAAGATGACTCCTTTACAGGGGAAGCACAATGTGATCATCGATTCTCAGAATTATCAGCTTTTTAATTCTTCGCTGCATAGTCTGCAGTCCATAGCATATCCTTTTCTTGTCTAAATGGGTTTGGTTAAGGACACTCCATTACCACAACCAATTAAAAACATAATTATAACTTACAGCTGTGATAAAATTTGCCATTTTCATTTAGCTTTTGAAAAAGGATATTTTTTGTTGATAGAGAGAACAAGAATCAACCTCTATTTTATTTTACAAAATAGCCACGGAAATTTTTTATGTATGAAATCTTAAAATAGCAGCCCTTCATGCATAAACTCATATGCACAGACACACTGAAGAAGGGAACATGAGCTAGTACTATCATCTCAAGTGTCAGAAGCAGTTTTTTGGATTATGCTCTTAGCCAAGGAAGCCTTTGCCTCTCTCTCCCTCCAACCGCTCCCTGGCTGCTAACACGTACATTCATTCAAAGTATACAGAGAAAAATGCTAGGGAATTTTTAATCATGGCTAGAAGAAGAATCTCTTTTTAAAGTAGTCTGGAGGAGGGGAGCATACAGGCATTAATTTTCTAAAGTTCCTCAGTACCTGAAGTTGCTCTGGGGTAAGGGAATTAACTAGCACAGGCTTGTCACTGCCTAATTAACAATGCATGAACGGAATGTCCAAACAGCTATGAGCAGATATGTTGCATAATACATGAAACAAATAAAAGTATGTTATCTTCCATTCTTTTATTGCATATAGTTTTTCCCTACCAAGAAGTGACAGAAGAAGGTCTACTATTAACTTAAACAAGGTAGATTCAGATGGTTATTGCTATTGAACAGACATCATTTAACATGAATTTAATAGCATACCTTTCATATACATTCTCACGACATCCCCATGACAAAGATGAAGGTTTACCATTATTTTTCCCCTTTGTATATCTTAGGATTGAAACTAATAAATTTGTGGGAGTTGCTTGTCAAAACCATAGAAAACCTACTTGACAAGAATAAAACTGGGATTTACAGTGCAAGTTATACACCTGTAAATGGAAAGAAACCAATGTGACTTTCAATACTACACCAACATTTGTTAGGACAATAAATAGGTAAAAGAAAAAATTCCCGTGATGTCACAAGAACTTTGGGGAAAAAAAAAAAAAAAAAAAAAAAAAGCAAGTGCTTTCATCTGTGGCTCCAGTTCATGATTTTAGAATTAAGGACATGGAACTGTTGGAGCGGGGCCAGAGGAGGGCCACAAAAATGATCCGGGGGCTGGAGCACCTCTCCTATGAGGACAGGCTGAGAGAGTTGGGCTTGTTCAGCCTGGAGAAGAGAAGGCTGCGGGGAGACCTGATTGTGGCCTTTCAGTACCTAAAGGGGGCCTATAGGAAAGATGGGGACAATCTTTTTAGTAGGGACAGCTGTGACAGGACAAGGGGTAATGGTTTTAAACTAAACCAGGGTAGGTTTAGACTGGATATAAGGAAGAAATTCTTTACAATGAGGGTAGTGAAACACTGGAACGGGTTGCCCAGAGAGGTAGTGGAGGCCCCATCCCTGGAAACATTCAATCCAGGTTGGACGGGGCTCTGAGCAACCTGATCGAGTTAAAGATGTCCCTGCTCACTGCACGGGGGTTGGACTAGATGGCCTTTAAAGGTCCCTTCTGACCCAAAGCGTTCTGTGATTCTATGATTCTAATTATTATGCAAAAGCTAAAAATATTTTTTTTCTGATGTATCAAAGGGTCCTGGGCCCTCTGCCAGCCGCAGTGACCCACCTAGGCGCTCGCCGGCTGATGGCACTGGCAGGTGCTGCTCATCCTTTCTGAGCAGACACCATGGGTGGCCAGTGTATATGCATGCCAAAAAAACCCCCCAGCCACTACAAAAAAGCCCTGTATGTTTCCTTCCTTTAATTGTTAAGTGTATTTACAGTTGTACTTGGCCCTAAAATGCTCACTCATTTTCCACCTGCAAAATGGCTCATGAGAATTATCTAGAAAGTGAGCTAAAGTGCATTTTAGTGTAATCACTAAAATTTATCTTTACTGATATTTATTTATTAATACACTTTTTAAAAGAGCTTTAGCAATGGTAAAGTAAAAAAAAAAAGTACAAGTTCCAATAGTTTCAGGCAGAGCTTTTTGAGGTGACAGGGAAAGCATCCATCGACACAAGATCAGGTAGAGCAGAATCTCAATTTATGTTAAATAAGTCTAATCCCAGCCTATTAAGGAGTGACATGTCTGAAAACAAGGATGCAATCCACATAGTTAAGTTCTACATGGCACAAAGAGCTTTGCAGAGAAAGAACCCGAATTCTGGAGCCAGCCTGAACTACAGCACCCTGAATTTTTGTCAGAGTATCGCACACACTGACATGCTGCACGAAGTTGGAGCTGTTGCCACAATTATGAGCCATCTTTGAAAAACAGCAGCCCCTGCTCAAGCAGAAATACTGATTCCTTAGGGATGACTCTTCCCCACAGCACTACATTGCTCTGGGGACAGATTATCCAAGAAGGACAGTTTCGCGGTGACTGTCACTAAACAAAACAGAGCTAAATTCAAGGACCCGACCACATGGGTTAGGACAAGGACAGGAAAAGCCTTTTTGCCAACAATAACCTCAGTGATATCTCAAAGCATAAATAAAACTGTCGACAATGCCAGCCAGAAATCTAAGCCATTAAATGCTGATTTCACAACTTTCTGCTTCTTTCACATTCCCAGTTTCCTAGGTCGTATCTAGTAACAGACCTCTATCTGTGGCAGCGTCTAAGTTAGAGAGAAAGCAAGTTTTGATCTGGGATGGCAATTCCCAAATTCCTAAAGAGTTACAGATGAAAACTAAGACAAATCCTCTTTCATACTTCAGTGGCTTCATACGGTATAAGTGCTGTGTGAACAGTAAGTAAAACATCCTATAAGCAATAATGTATATTATTAATATACATACATTAATATATATAGATATCAATATATATAACAGAGCATAAGTCCATAAGTAATAATGTCCTATATGAGAGGCAGAGCAAAAATTTATGGGACAGTCACTATCTAGCCAAACTATACTAGCAACTCTACCAAAATAGGAACAGCTGTACTGGGTTCAACCACAGGTCTCTAGAACCCATGTCTCCATAACCTTCTGCTTTGGGGTGATCAGAACAAGCATACTGTTCTTCTCCTAAGACATCTCCCAGCATCCAACTATCAAAAGCCAAATCCCTTTACGACTTAAAATACATAGTATCAAGCACTACACAAAGGTGCATTTACAGGAAAACAAACAAGAAAACAGGAGAAAAAATAGCCATATTATCTTAGAGAGAACATAAATGCAAAAGGGAATGACACAGTGTCTTTGTACATCCTATCTTTATGCCCTCTGAAACCTGGGCTACACAAGCAGCCATTCGGCTTCCAGTATACAGCAGGCAAGGGGCACTGGGCACTAACTTTACAGACCCAGCTCCATAGCCCAGCATACATAATACTCTTCCATAAATCTCTGTGCTCTGACCACACAGAGGTTCAGCTGTGCATGCTTCCCCTCTGCTTCCCATGGGAACGCATGCTGGCTAGAGAACTGCAGCATCAGAAGGTGGTCCTTCAGGTATAGCCTTCAGCAGACATTGCCCAGATTAAGTATGCTTGGTGGAAGCAGCATGTGCCCTAGTAGAAAACAACTCGCCCCTCTCTGTCCTCTCAATTCAGACTACAAATCCATCCAGGCATTTGAGACACTGGTCCAAATATCCTGGCCGCGCCACAGACTTCACTTGTTTTTTCTCTACAGGGCACCATGTGCATGAACACTTGAGGCTGCCAAAGCAGATGATGAAGGTGTGATGATACGGTCCACCCAATGTTGCCTTAGAAGACACGTATTTGCAGATTTGGACTTTAAGGACCAATGGTTCCCCAGGTTTCTTCCCGTCACGCTCTCACAACACCAGCAAGCAAGGTCCAAGAAGAAGACATGGTAGATGACAGGAGCTCACGTTTCAGCAAAATACCACTGAGACAAGTGCTAAGGTAATATGGGGAAAGGGAGTGTTGGGGAGGTAAAAACACTTTTGGAAATCAAATTGTTACAACAGAGTTGGCTTTAAACCCCAAACTATTTCAATTACCTTCTGGTGGTGGGGGAGGGAATTCCTCTGTGTCCATCCTAGTGTATCCACCGTGCCTTTAGCAGACTGAAAAGCCCTGCAAAAATGAAGGGAACATGTTTTATAGATGAACATAATTTCCAAATATCAAGACACTCCTTTTCAGTTTGGCCAAGCTCATACCTATTAGCTAATACCATTATGGAAGAAAGGAAATGCGCCTGCCTTCTTGCTTCAGAATAGATCTAGTCCAAATTCTTATGTACACAGCCCTCAGTATTGGAGCCAATTCCTGTAATGATCTCAATAAGCCAGCTGAAGAAAGATGAAGTTTTCAAACTATCTGGTACTCTGTAGCTCCCACTGTGACAATCACAAGCAAATTACTAAAATATGTTATTTCAGTGCCTGTTTGGAGTATATATTCTGTTTCAAATTCTTCATGAAGGGGAGGGGGAGAAAAATTCTAAGCAGCTCATCAGTTTTGAATACGCTTTTCTCCATTTGGCAATCAGAAGTCACAAGTTTTAACTACACACTTTATACACAGCTGCTTCTTTTCTTTCCTTTATTTTGGCCATCTTAAAAACTCTGCTTGAGTCCTGAGGAGAGCAAAGTCCTGGTGAGCTGTCTCTCAAGCACCTTCTCTTTCCGCCTCTTTTCTCAAATGCCATCAGTCTCATGTTTTAAGGGAAAGAATAAAGCTACAAAGCATTCCCATACTTTGATCCTGAATACACACTGGGAGAAAGCAAAGCCCAGAACCCACAAGAGAAATTTTCCTTCCTTCCCCATAACAGTACTTTACAGTGATATTCCAGTAACATCTGGAAGAACAAACTGGACCTGTTGCGCCAAGCAACAAGCATGCTCTGCCTCAAACCCATTTTCACTCTAACTCAAGAGACAGCATATCGAAAAGAAATATTTCAGAAGAAGGCTGAGGAGGAAAAGTAAGTTTCCAAAAGCCACACAAGACAGTGGAAGAGCCAATGCCAAATTTTCTGTCCCACTTGGAGTAGCCCGTAGGTGTTAATCTCAAGGAGCTACAGTTTCTGCTTGCAACAGCGTGCAAAACAGCTCAAACCCTTGGAAAGCCTCAATAGGTGAGGTATGAAAAGAGTAAGTTGAAGGAGACAGAGAAATTCAAGGTACAGTGGAGAAATAATAAATTCAATTAATCGGGATACAGAGGTCAAATCAATTGCCACTGACAGAAGAGGTGGCAGTGAATGGAAGGAAGGATGAAAAAAGGATCCAACCCTAGGAGGTACAGGGCCATTTACCTGCCTGACATCAGGTACGCAAGGGCAAATCATCAGGACAGCGGTGCCAGGAAGGATAACAGCTCTGGTAGCATGAGATCCTCATATGATGTGACAATTCATAACAACTTGCATTTTCTAAGCATACAAAACTCCCTTTTAAATCATCTTAAGCTTTGGTAATTCTTAATCAAGTCCTAGACAAAAATCAAGTCGCTTCAGAGCCAAGGCTCGATTCATATAATATATACACAACATCTGTCTACAACACACAAAATATTCCACTATGTGCTTTCACTATGCAGTGTCCCCTCCAAAGCCTCTCTCCACAAGTTATATCTGCAGAACTCAAAGGCGTGTTCCTATTTACAAATGTCTGGAATGCATCTTGCCACACCAAAACGGTCAGCCAAGATGAGGGAAAATTATGGTTTGAAGAAATATTCTTTTATAGCTGAATATTCTTTTAAAGTTGAATCATCACTGTAACATAGATTTTCAAGTATGAATCGTGCAATAACCAGCAAACCTCTGAAAGTTAGTCTCACACCTCTTCCAAACACATCTTTAAGGCAGTAGCTAAGGCTTTCAGAGTATTTTTTTTTAATTTAAACTTATGAGGCAAGTTTTTAAACACCTGTGGAAGTTAACTTCAACAATGATTTCAAAAATCCATTTCTTCCTCACAAGCAAATACTAACAACACGCAGAGCTGAGCTAGGGAAGTTTTCGGCTTGTTTTCTGTTTTGATCCCTCTCCCAGTGACATGCTTCGAATTACACACGAATTGTGTCGAAGAAGGAGGACACAGACCCAGTGTTAGAGTCCTAGCCACTGACCTGCTTGTTCCCATCTGAACAGTGCAGTTATTCACAAGAATAAAGATACACTTTCTCACTTAAGAATGCCTTAGGGGTTGCCTTATACATTGCGTTAATTCATCTTGAAGTTCCACAGATTTTTTCCCTACTTTTCAGATGCTTAGAAAAACATCGCCACAGCAAAGAGAGCTTGTGTATTGTACATTCCAGTAATGCCCTCCATAAAGATAAAATAATTGCCGTTTCATGTAGTAGACGGCACATTTGTGGAATGGTCTCTTAACAGCACCATATTTTAATGAGAAGTTTTTCACTCTTCTATTGAGAGGCAGGGGAACTACCTCAAGTCGAAGATGTTCAAATCAAGATTAAGCCAGATGATTTAATTCGGCTAGCGGCACATGGCACAGTTTTCCTTCGTAGCTCAAGTGGTTTCCCCACCGATTCTGCTGCTGTGTTACACACCACACAGCTATACAGGTGCACTCAAACACTGATCGTGGAAATCACAGCCCTAATTAAGCTGAAAGGGACCTCTGAATGTTCTCTCACACACTCAGGTCAGGTGTCTTCAAAATTAGATCAGGTTGCTCAGGGCCTTTTCCACCCAAATCCTGAACAGTCCCCCCGTCCCCCTCGCAGGTGGAGATTTTGCTACCCCCCAGGGCAGCCTGCTCCTGTGCTTAACCACCCACACCAGCAGGAGCTTTTTTTCCCTTTTTTCCCGGGCTCCACCTTCTTTCCAACCCCGCCTCAGGGAAGAGAGGACCGAAATTCAATCCCCCACAGTCCTTTTTTCTCACAGGACACAGACCCAGTTCACTCAGCCTCTCCTGACCTGTTCCCAGCCACAGCAGTGGCCTTTGCTGGACTTGCTCCAGTTTGCCAGTCCCTTGTTTGTACCGGGCCCCACGCTGAACACTGTATTCCAGATGCAACATTGTGAGCACTGGGTACATGTTACTTAGTTTAACATAAAATTATTTAAGAAACTGAACAACTATGTGCTTTTAAAATACAGAATATAAAAATCTCGTTCCAAAGGTACTTAAAAATTCCAGTTGGAAAAAAATAACCTATTAAACATGAAATGCACAAGCTATTATGTTCATGCGTATTGCATTATGAAATTATGAATCTGAATAACTGAACAACTGCCCTGACGTACTGGAGATGACACAAAGATGATCAAAATGCAGAGCTGTTTTTCCCCCCTATAAAGTTGATTTCTCGAACACAGTATAACCCCCAGTTAATGGCTCAAACTGCTCCCTTCCAGGCTCCGCAGCCATCACAGAAACACAGGGACAGAAAGCAGCTCTTGAAGTTACCTACCCCAGAGGTTAGGGTCTCCCATTGCCTTCCAGCTGCCCGACACCTCACCTGACTCAGCGCTCGCCACCTTCTTTCCTTCGGGCGAGGGCAGAGAGGCAGCAGTGGGCAGCATGGACCTCGGTGGTGGTCTACAGATTGCCTCCTTTCCGTCGGTTGCCCCGCGTTTCCCATGCATACCCAACGTACAGCACATGCTGGGAGAGAGGCCCAGGGGCACCCAGATGCTTTTATGAAAGGCGGGTGACCCGTTCTGGTCAAAAGGCTGGCCTTCGCTTCCCCTGTCTGCTTCCTGACCCAGTCCGCTTCCCGTCAAACTGTTAGGAGGAACAGGCAGCTCTTATTCGTACTTAGAGACTGGAAGAGGAAAGATAGCTTTCCAACTTTGCAAGTTCCCCGTTTAATTGTCTGCTTATAACGAGTTAGTCATCGAACCAATCTACCTGAGGAAGCCCAGAAAATATTCCAAGCCTAAGAGATTACTGCTGTTAAAAAAACTGATTTGTAGCAGGGCAGCATGCAGTTTGGATAGTAAACTTTGTAAGTTTGTCTTTAAAAATCAGCGTGTTCAGTGTACGTATTTTGAAAGAAAAAAAATCAGATCCCTTAATAGACTGCAATATATTTAGGCTTCACCAAGTCTGCAATGACTTGCAAATTTTAAGTCAATATTTAAGAAAGAGAGACTGTCATTCAAATACCACATCAAAAACAGATGTTCCTGGGCGCCGTTTCTCACACAGGGAAGTCCCTCGCAGCGGAAGCAGTCAGACCTCGGGTGGCACTTGCACCAGAAACCAGAACAGGCCGAGTGTGGAGCAATGCCAAGGAGGGCTCCCAGCGCTTGTTCCCAGAAGGTGGGAAGGCATGACCTGTCAGGAGCGGCTAAGGACTCTGGGCTTGTCTAGTGTGGAGAGGAGGAGGCTGAGGGACAGCCTCATTGCTCCCTACAGCTTCCTGAGGAGGGGATGTGGGGAGGGAGGTGCTGAGCTCTTCTCCCAGGTACCCAGTGACAGGATGAGCCAGAGGAGGTTTAGACTGAACATTGGGAAGCATTTATTTACCAAGAGGGCAGTCAAACACTGGAACAGGCTTCCTAGCGGGGTGACCAATGCCCCAAGCCTGTCAGTGTTTAAGAGGCGTTTGGACAATGCCCTTAATAGCATGCTTTAACTTTTGGTCAGCCCTGAAGTGGTCAGGCGGTTGGACTAGATGATCTTGCAGGTCCCTTCCAACTGATATATGCTATTCTGTTCTTTCAAATTTTCCACCAAGAGCACTCGCCTTCAACCATGAAAGCTGATATGGAAGGAGGTGGGAGCCTGCCATGTCCCACAGCAGACCTTACAATCTCAGAGCACTAACACCTTTATAAGTAAAGGCCGTGGGGCTGGTATCCGTGAGACTGAAATTCTGTTTCTGTGGCAAACAGCAATTTCAGCAAAGAAAAAAGCACCTTTATAGCTGTCCAAAGACTACAGCAGAAAGTTGGTGTTCCTCTCTTGTGACTCAGTTTCCCCTCTCATTACTTCTGGTAACTCCTTCTGCCTCCAGGACTAAGAGGTCTCTCAGCTACGGCTCCGCACCAAATTTCATTTGATAGTTACCTCCAATAGTGGGATGAGCAACAGACCACCAGCTCTCAGCTACCTGGATACGAATACTGATCAACATCTGCACTTCCACTGCATCGAAACTATTTTCCAATAGTCACTACTTACACAACAGTCAGAAGGCAACAGGAACAGGACAGGCAGAGTTTGGGAAACTGCCAAAACGGCGAGGCAGCACAGCGTTCATACCTGCTGGCATGGTACCCACCCATGGAGCTCCCAGGAGGCACGTGACCAAGTTTTCCAGCTCTACCACCCCAAGAACTGCAAAGGCAGCGTACCTTCTCTTTAAGAAGGAGCGTGCACTGTAACTGCAGCACCATCACGATTCTTCGTTCTTAACGGTGCAGAAAGAATGAGCCAGTGAGCATTTTTTAACAGAAAACAGAAAAGATGAAACAAGGAGATTGATTTCCAAGGAACTGTGACTCATGGAGAAAGCTTAGTGCAGGCAAGCTGCAAAGCAACTTCTCTGAGAAAGCCTGAAAGCCTAAAAATTAAACTTAAAAAAAAACCCCCAAACCCCCTGTGAAGACAAAGCCCATGAATGTCTAAAATCCTCTTGTGTCCACATCACTGAATATTGCTGTGTAATGCCCAACTGAGTCTTCTTCCACCTATAACTACAGAACTCCTGCTAGGAAGTAAACCTTGCTGAAATTTTATATATAGACTCTTTCGAGAACGCAGAGAAGTAAGGAGAAAAAAGAATGCAGAAGAAAAAAAAAAGAAAAGGAAATTAACCTTCCAAGTACCTCAAGATGGCTCTGTTAACCAGAAAAAATAAAAATTGATAGCACAATTTTTTCTCCATACAAGGCTACTCCTAAGAAACACAGACTGTAGACTTTTTTCTTTAAAAAGAGAGGTTTTTATAGTACAGTGGGCGTGAATGAAGCAGGCATTTTGTATTATGACAGCTTACTATCACATGCTGTAAGCCACAGAACCAGGCTGTATTGACTGGATCATTATTTCTTTTAACGTATATTTGGTTTTGTTAATAGCTAATAGTTCTACACTGTACTAATTTTATTCTTAAATTTATTGAAGAAAATTACCTAAATCATAAGCAATGGAATAATAAGGAACTGCACAGATTCAAGTAGAAAATAAATATGAAGCCCAGTTCCTGGCTCAGTTAAATCAGGGAAAATTCTATTACCAGCTGCAACACAAACAAGGTCAGATTCACAGAGATGCACATTTTTCACACCGCATGCAGAAGCCACTTCCCCAAATCCTACTTTGCTTCTTTTTCTGCCACCCTTTCTCGCACCAAGCAGCGTCCTGCTAAAAGCTAGAGAACTATGTGGCAGCAAGCCCTGAAGAAGCAGCAAATCTACAGGGACACCCTGAGAACATGGCTGAATATTGGTATTCTGATCCTCCTTTTAAAGGGTATTATTTACAATATTTCTTCACCTAGAGCAGATTCCTGCACAGTACATACATTATCTGTAGGAGGGGAAAAGAGGAAGACAGCAAAGACTGCATCTGCAGATTTGTCTGAGGTATCCTATCCACAATGCAAGCAGAAAGCACTATGGATTTTTTTAATATTTATATTCTTCCCGTCTAAGGACAGATCATTATTGCAAGACAAAAATATAGAATCACTGATTCATAGACTCAGCCAGGTTGGCAGGTACCTTAGGAGGTCACGTAGTCCAACCTGCTGCTTAAAGCCAGGTCAGCTATCAGGTGAGACCAGTCTGCTTTATCTTCTGGGAACCTGAAAACCTGCAAGGTCAGAGACCACACAACCTTGCCAGGCAACCTGTTCTCCTGCTTGGTTCTCCTCCTAGAGAAAAATATTGCCCGTATATCCAGTTAGAACCACCTTGACTTCAGTTTATGACCATTGCCTGTTGTCCTGCCATATTCTTGATAGCCTGATGGCAGGCAGGAACAGGCTGCCATCAGGCCCCCATGAAGCATCTCTTCTCCAGACTAAGCAAGCCCAGCTCCCTAAGCCTCCCCTCCAGGGCAGTGCTACAGCTCCCTTACATCGTGGTGGCCTCATAGTAAACTCACTCCAGTTCATCCACATCTTTCTCGCAGTGGGGCAGGGGGTGGGGGGTGGACATAAAGCTGGGTGCAATACTCCAGCTGTGTGGTCTGACAAGTACGGAGTGACAGAGAACCCTTCCCTTTGAAGGAGCTCTTCCTTCCCATGTGCACAACCCTGCCCTCACCCTTGCTGAATTTCACAAATTTCCTGTCAGCCAGCTCCTCCAACCTGCTCAGGTCCTTCTGAATGCCAAACCCCAAACTCAAGCACATCACTGCTCACCCCTTCCCCCAGTTCAGAGTCATCTGCAAGTTTCATGAGCACGCACTAGTCACCTTCAAAGTCATGTGTAACATTAAATGGGATACATCCTACAGCAGACAGCTGGGGCATTCCACTGGTTACCAGCCTCCAGGTAAGCTATAACCAACTAGCCACCTCTAAACCCAACCAACTCCACCAGTTTTCCACCCATCTAAGTAGTACGCCCACCCAGATCATAATGACATTCTGCAGAAGACCTTGCTGAACCCAACACAAACATATGATTTTATTAAGCTCAGTAGCACTATACTTAATTTACAGATGGGAAAGCCAAGACCTATGAATATTTAAGGAATGAGATGGAGTATGAGTAAAGAGTTACTGAAACCAGGGAAGGGAACAGGTCCCCAACACGCACGTAGAGCACCTGACTTTTAGCAAATCAGCCTTGGCTCCTGCCTTTTGTGCTGGCAACTGTTTGAATACTCAAAGGACGAAGAGGGGCATCAACCCAGGTTTTGGAGGCCACCCTGGCGGTCAAGTGTGCCATAACAATCACAAGCATCTGAATAATTAAGAGCGAATGCTGGCATCACATACTTTTAGTCAGGACTCATTTTTTTGTTTTGTGCCACACAAACTGAAGAACTCTGTTGCTGTCTCAGGACCATGGTCTTCCATTTTGCACGCACAGGCAAAATAAAAATATATGAACACCAGGAGCATTTTTCTTAATTTGCTCTAAATTTGATTGCAAACAATTAACTTCATCTGGAGACATAATCTTATTTCTGAAATTTCTTTTTTTAAACTTAATCTAAATTAGTCCCTTCCAATATCAGAGATCAAGTTTTACCTTAATTGGAAACATCCTCAGGAAGACTTCTACTTTTAAATCATACAAAATGCTTGCATGCTGCATAACACTTCAATTGTGATGTAAACCTATGTATGGTTTAGTTGCATACATAGTATTATAGTACACAAGTAATTAGAATTATTATGTAGAGACTTTTAAAATAGTTTTTTTTAAAAAAATGCACCAAAATAGTCAGTTTACTCTAGTAATTCTGATCAGCCTCACAGGTAAATACAGTATTTTTTCACAGGTAAAATACCCCCTCCTGAAATTTTGATTCCCAGCAAATAAAGTTCTTGGCTTCAGAAAAAAAAAAAAAATATATATATACACACACAAAAATCTTAGCTTACAAAAACGGAAAAAAAAAAAGGGGGGGTGTGTTTGGTTTTTATAGATACAGTCAATAAAGCATTTTTTTCCTCTCCAATTGTACTTAATCTGCACATCCACCCCAAAGCAGAAAGTGCTGGTCAAACGTGCATGAAACCCATGAGTCCTAGTTTTACAAAGCATAGGTTGTCTTTCAAGATAGTGATGACAACTGATGAAAATTTCCATCAGAAGCTCTTTGCAATGATACAAGTGAAATGATACACTGCACTGAAGATGCAGTTCCCACCACTTTCTGCAAATCTAGTCCTGACAGAGACACTTTTCCTAAACATTTTCAGGTTTTGGGTACTGCTGTCCTTGGAAAAGTAACCGTACTGTTTCTCATCAAGGACAACCCATTACAGGGAATAAATCACATCTGATCATTACAAAAGTGTTCAACTGAACAAATTTATTTCACCTGATGAAGTTATTAAGAATATAAATACAGACTCTTATTTCTGTATTTCTAAAAAACTATTTCGAGTAAGATATGGAAATACATTTCTAATCCTAAATGAGAGTCATAATGCATGCTCTAGAAAAATAACACAAACTTCATTGATTTGGTTTTTATAACTCAAAAATATTCAAATAAAACAGAAATCAGGTAATGCAGCTGTTAAGACATCAATTAAAGCAAGAAAGAAAAACAGTAACAGCACCTGCATGGAACTGCCCTCATCTTCAAAATGTATATAGAGGAAGGCAGTTTCCCATGGAAGCGCAAGTTCTGCATCTAGTCCTAGCATCAGTAGACCTCTTCCTTCTTCAACTTCTATAGTTCAAAAGTGAAGTTTTTAAGACTCAAATTAGTCAGTCCATGGTTTGCAATGACACTGAATATTATGTATAAAATTCTAAAAGAACACTGAGGATGTGACACCGAATGCTTTAAAATGGTGAAAAACATAAAGTTAAGAGCCATAAGCTCAAGACTCACTGTGGTCCTAGAAGGAGATCTAGGTATTGCTGTTTACTTCCCACTAACTTACAATCTCATTTTACAGTTGAGGAAATAATGTTTATCCCCTTTCTTGAAATTTCTGAGAGGTATATTCTATATCTCTAAGGAATAAAAAAAACATTAATACAATTTCTGCAATCTTTTCAAAAGCATTTCTACAAAAGAGATTACAGAAGTGAGAGTGAAGGTTTGACCTTGAGCTTGGATCCTAATAGTTTGTATTCATGGTTCAGTCCCAAGTAACAAGTATGGTACAGCACAGTAACTCACTGAAACAGATTTTCCCAAGATAATGCCCCTATTCAGCACCACGTAAGTAGAACAATTTATTTTGCTCTGGTTAACTGCTTCACCCACACATTTGACATTAAGCTTCAGGCTTCCTGACTGAGCAGCGAACACGTAGGACATGAATCAATGTTGTACAGTTATGCATCACTTCCCACAGTCCTGCTGATTCAGGCAATTCAGAATAAAATATGAATCAAGTTTTTGATCTAAAAACACAAGTCTGAAAACATATTTTTCAAATCTTGTTTAGCATTACTTGTCATCATTCCCTTAAAAACAAGTTGTACTTTCACATGTCCCTGGTTTCAAAGTAATCTGAAGTATTTTGGTGCAATGAAAATTCAGATTCTTTACCGTAAGAAAATGTCCAAGTGATTTAAATCTCAAAAGATGCTAATAATGCAGCAATTTTCTTCCATGGATATGTGATGAACCTTGAGTCCCGAGATTCTGCTCTCTGCAGACCACATGTGCACACACTGACATTACTGAGAAAGATGTGAAAACACGAAGAGTATTAAGGCTAGTTCTATAGGTTCATAATAAGAATTTTGGTTTATCTTGCTCATGTACCTCCCTTCCTAATCATAAAGAGCATCTCCCCCTCATAACATACCTGCAGTCTTCCTAAATTATTCTCAGGCTTCAGTTTATCAATCCCCAATAATTTCCAAGCATCCAGGCTTGCAGCTTTACCACTCTTCAAACTACTTCTAGATTCAGAAACAAATTTACCAATATTAATTTTCCACTAACAGATGTAGTAACAAGATTTTGTACAAACAGGAACAGGAGTGGGGAAAAAAAAAAGTCTGTAACAAATGCTGATTTTAACAAAAGAAGGTCTTAGATATGAAAAATGCCGCAGTCGCATTTTGTAGAATATATACATAATGAAAGACTAATTCATACCACTACCAATACATTCACAGCATTTAATTTAACACCGTAAATCCAAAGGAAGCTTCTCTAAGGGACAACTGCTGCAATAGATATTCCACAAGAAGCATCCATGGATAGTATGGAAACGCACTTGCAGCTCAAAAAGCCATCAGGAAGCTGACCTTATGGAACGACAGTTTCAAAAATGCCTTTATATTTTTAGAGGCTGTAAGACAACTCCACAGTTAGTTAGTTTAGTTCTAAACTAAGACTGTAAAATGGAAAGACATAATTAATGAAAAAGCAAGAGGTGAAACAGAAGTCACTTTACAGAAGCAGAAAGAAAATTACTATCTCACATATGTAAAGATGGAGAAAATAAGTACTACACACTGCTCATTTCTTAATCATATACAAAACTGAGAGGAGTGTAGTATTACAGATGCATGAATAAACTGACTGCAGCTCTGCACAATATATAAATTTTAACCTGAAAGTCTGAATCAAAACTCCTCCTCCTCCTGGATTGCAGAATGTTTCCTGGCTTCTTCAGAAATAGACTGAAGTTTATGATTTTTCTACAACAGATTCTAAAAATAATTTGTACTTTACATAGAAGCAGTTAATAGACTTCCTGTTTTACAAATGAGTAATGTACTATTCCCAGTTGCATTAAATTCCATAAACAATTAGGGAGTTTGACAATAGCCCTTCAGGTTTTAGACAAGCTTGCTGTCTTCCTTCAAATGCTTTTAAACTATGCAAGGACTCCTGAACAGCTCAGAATCAACTGAAGAACTCTTCTGGTGTTGAGATTTCTTCTTATCAAATGTATTAATGCTGAGACTAAATACCCTCAATTGTAAAAGAAATGGAAAACGGAAGACATTCTCCCCCTCCCCCCCAGCAGTAAGTAGCAGTGTCCCAGCAAAAAGAAAACAAAAAATCAGTACAAGATTCTATACAAACAAAATGATAACCAAGAAAACAAACAAAGAAAAAGCTTTGTTAAGAGTAACTTAAATAGACTGAAAGACACTAAAAAACTCCAAAAGCATTTTTAAAAAAATCTGTGATGTCTAAGATTAAAAATTCAGTGTACTCAAGACTAAGGCTGTACCTTACGAAGTTCAGATTCTAGAAATCTTAAAGACATACTATAGAGTTACTAGGTTTAGGATAATCAGAACCTTTTATATTCGACATAAGACTAAAGTAAGTGTTTAGACTTAGTATTTCAACCTGGTGTAAGTCAGCACACTTCCACTGAAGTTAATGGACTAGAAGAAAAAAAAAAAACAAAACAAGATGCTGAGGTACCTAGACCCTCAGTTTCAATCACACTAAAAGTGAGAATCTAAATACTATTTATGTAATACTATGGATTTTTAAAGTTCACCTCAATAAATATTAAAAGCTTGTTTCATAGTATTCTACTCCAGGAAAGGATTGTTGCGGTCTACTGATGAGCAAAACCATATCCTATCTGCTGAGAGTAACCATAATTCCTGGTCAGAAAAGGGGTACTGTGCATGGGCCTGGAGGGAGGCAACTGCCTCTTCAGTACTTTGGTCTGCTCACTGTTGACCTGTCAAAGAGAATAAGCAGAAGACTTGCACGTTTGATCTCAATGTTTCAGAGGTGCAATCCTGGCCTGCATACCCCCATCGTGCAGCACTACGGCTTCTCTCCATACTTGTGGTGTATGGACTCCCAAATCTCAGAACCGTTTAGATTGGAAAAGACCTTTAAGATCATCAGATCTAGCCA
The DNA here is from genome assembly GCF_000687185.1 of Egretta garzetta. NCBI lineage: Eukaryota > Metazoa > Chordata > Aves > Pelecaniformes > Ardeidae > Egretta > Egretta garzetta. Next base: position 675,961 of record NW_009258947.1, read on the forward strand.
TTAACCTAACACTGCCACCCCACCACTAAACCATGTCCCTAAGCACCTCGTCTCCCTCCAGGGATGGGGACTCAACCACTGCCCTGGGCAGCCCATTCCAGAGCCTGACAATCCTTTCGGTGAAAAAATTTTTCCTGATGACCAATCTAAACCTGCCCTGGTGCAACTTCAGACCATTTCCCCTCATCCTATCTCCCATTACCAGGGAGAAGAGGCTGACACCCACCTCACTACAGCCTCCTGTCAGGCAGTTGTAGAGGGCGATAAGGTCTCCCCCCTCAGCCTCCTCTTCTCCAGGCTAAACAACCCCAGTTTCCTCAGCCCCTCCTCATAAGACTTGTGCTCCAGACCCTTCACCAGCTTTGTTGCCCTTCTCTGGATGTGTTCCAGCACCTCAATGTCTTTCTTCTAGTGAGGGGCCCAAAACTGAACACAGTATTCAAGGTGCGGCCTTACCAGTGCCCAATACAGGGGCACTATCACTTCCCTCCTCCTGCTGGCCACACTATTCCTGATAGAAGTGCAGGAGTCAGCACTTGGCCTTGTTAAACCTCATACAGTTGGCCTTGGACCATCAATCCAGCCTGTCCAGGTCCCTCTGCAGAGCCTCCCTACCCTCGAGCAGATCAACACTCCCACCCAACTTGGGGTCATCTGCAAACTGGCTGAGGGTACGCTCAATCCCCTTACCCAGATCACCGATAAAGATACTAAACAGAACTGATCCCAACACTGAGCACTGGGGGACACTGCTTGTGACTAGCCACTAACTGGATTTAACTCCATTGACCAGAACTCTCTGGGCTCGGCCATCCAGCCAGTTTTTTACCCAGCAAAGAGTACATCTGTCTAAGCCATGAGCCGCCAGCTTCTCTAGGAGAATGCTGTGGGAGACAGTGTCAAAGGCTTTGCTGAAGTCCTGGTAGACAACATCCACAGCCTTTCCCTCATCCAGTAGGTGGGTCACTTGGCCTTGTTGAACCTCATACAGTTAGTCTCAGCCCATTGATCCAGCCTGTCCAGATCCCTCTGCAGGGCCCTTCTCGTCTTGAGCAGATTGCAGGTACCCCAAGGATCCTGCCAGGTCCGGGCACTCAGGAGGAGCTGACGGACAGCACGTTCCTCAGGCATCTATCTGCCTCCGTGGTCCTTTCTCCCACCACATCCACCTGCGGGTATCAGCCACGAAATCCCCACGCACTGGACACCCAGTGCCCATCCCATCCTAAGACACAGGTTGCCACTCATGCAGTAGGTCACATCTCATATACAACGCCACAGGTAAGCTAAGAAATCTGTCACCCATACCATAAAAGTCTGGAAATCTCACTGTAAAGCCTTCAGAAATATCAGATTTCAAGGTAGTGTCTAAAGAACTACTGTTCATCACCAGGTAAACACATGTAACTAGTTCATTGGCTACTAAGCCCAAGGGGGCAGGGGGGGAAGAAAAAAAAAAAAAAAGACAAGATGGATTAAACAAAGCAAGTCAGACAGATTATCAAGATCAAACAGATCACCCAAGTGCAAAGAATGAAGGGCCCATTGAAGAAAACCGCTGAACAGCCAGAACCTCTGCCTGAATGATAGGCTTGCAGTTGTAGGCGCCCAACACGTCCCGGCATTCTGGCAATAAATCTGTGTCTCCTGAGCATCAACAAAAAATTTAAAAAATGTAATACTTCATTTCCACTGCAGAACAGATTGCTCACTGGGGTTCACTAAGCAGAGTAAAGGCTTTGGAAAAACATTTATTTTCTTTACAGTAATAGTAGCCACAAACTAACATACCTTGGTATATCCTCACTGTATTCAGCACAAGACAGTTTTTAAACAGTCAATCTTTCTTATTTCTTCACTCATGGAAAAACAAAAAACAACTATATCTTTTTATGGTAATAGTTAAATTGCACAACTGAAAAAAAGAAGGTACTTTTTACACTGCAATTAAACAACTTCAAACCTGCTAGCACAAGATAAAAGCCATGATCTTAGTAGCTTTGGAAAAAAAAAAAAAAAAAAAAACCAAAAAAAAGAAGGACTGAATAAATACTTAAATGAAAGAGTACAGAATTTAGGATGGATAAAATCTTTTTGGTCAGAAACACAAGCACCACCTAAAAGCCCTTAAAGTAAGCCTTTGCCATGGGCAACTTATTAATAGCTGTCTTTCCAAGCACCCGGTACTGCCCTACTGACAAAGCTTGCTCACTTGCCCAGGTGAATGACTGCCCCATCTTTTAGAGCCATTCTTGCCTTACCCTGCAAGAGGAGAGCAGCTTTCAAAATCAACTACGTGGTGGGGGGTCACCACAAGCAACTATGTAACTCCTCCAACAGTTGAAGTGTTAATTATGAAGAAACCAAAGACAACTTTAAAACCTCCTTTGGAAAAAAAAAACATACAGAAACGGATAGTTGCTACTGTGCCAGAGCGTTTTTCCCCTGTTTCAAGAAGGCCAATTCAATTGCAGGTGCCAACTACAAAGCTGGGGTTGAACAGAGGTTTTTTAGTAGGGGGAAGGGAAAGAAACTCAAGTCCCCGTGGGAGTTTGGATTTTCAATAGCCTTGTCCGTACCTGATTAAGAGGAGAAGGGGGCCAGAGCCGGGAAGCTCCCGGTGCCAAAGAACGGGAAGAGGAAAGCAGAAACCCCAGCGAGACCCTTGGGGAAGAAACCGCACCGAAGAGCAAGAGCTAGAAGTTTGGGAGAGGAGTAAGCGCGTTTATTAACGATCCCTTGCACCCTCGCCAAGCCGCGTTACACTGGCAAAACCTATTTAATAATAGGTTAAAGAAATAAATGCTGGGGTTTTCCTCTCCCCCGCCGAGGCGGGCAGATCCCCCCGCGAG
>NW_009258947.1:679649-691518 GCF_000687185.1 Egretta garzetta
GAGGGGGCGCGCGGGGCCAGGGTAGCTGTTTCGGGATTAAATCTCGTTTTTCAGTTGAAACTCCCCGAGACTTTCAAAGGCTTTCTGAAGATGCTGGCACCTCATACCTACCCCGGCGCCCTTGCTCTTCTCCCAGCCTTCTCCCGTGACCTCCCCTGCAGCAAGCATCCCCGCAGACCCGTGCTGACCCACCCGCCACGCGGTCGCTCGAAGCCCGTGTCACGCAAGCACGTAACGCTTGTCCTCAGAGTGATGTCAACCACTTGTACATTCATGTGCCCCTTCCATAAAATCGAAAAAAACCAAACGCAAAACCTTTACAAGACACGCTTATTTTGAAAATGTATACTTTACAATACATCCATGCACCCATCTGACACACTCCGGTGAACATAAATGCTCTTTAAGTACATTGTAAGTCCATAAGTACATCGTAAGTCCCTGACATCAATTACCACTACTTAAGAATTGCTAAATATTATTGAAAAAATCTTTGAACCACTTTTAAGGATGGAAACGTCAGGCCAAATGCTGTTCAAAGATCCATGCATCACCCAGCAGTCACCCTTGCCAATTTAACTGCATTTATGCTACAGCCAGTAATGAAATACGCTCAGAGACGGTAAATTCACTGTCATTACATGAAAACGTTAGTAGAAAACGGTGGCATTTCAAAAGGCATTTGATTAATCCACCTTTTTTCTACATTTTTCATTTGTCTGTAATTTAACAACACACATTCACAACTATCCCACGTCTTCATGTGGATTCATACAACCTGAATCGCAAATTAAATATTTAAAAGTATTCATTTTTTAAATACGTTGCACTTCACTCACATCCAGCTATCATTTCAGGAGCTGAAATGGCAGGGAATCAGTCTTTGGCAAACTGTTTAATAACTGCTTGTCGTTAAAGGCCACATTAAAGAACAGACACGGAGCCAAACTAAGTGCAACTAGCTCAATTCCGTGATTAAAAATATCATTTACTAGCAATAGCCTTCTCCTTTTGGCAGCCAACACATTATCCATGTGCATTAATTTCTCCTTTCCCTGTTAGAGAGACAAACTTCAAATCCTTCCTCTGGTCCTTTTTGGAACCCCGTTGATCTTTGAGAACCACTCCTTTGACTCCAGTGACCACACTTACATATCCTTCTCTAATTCCAGTAAAAAGTCACTGGGGAAGCCTTGTTGGGCAAGTCCAACAATAGCAGATCAACTTACAAAAAAGCAAAACTAACTTCCAAAAAAACTTCCACTCTTCCTACTGTCTTCTAAGGTAGCATCCTATTAGCAGTCATAATCTTAGCACTGCAATCCCAAATTCATTATTTATCTATCCATAATTAGTTGTCCATAAATAGAGTACAGATAATGGCTGTCTCCAGAGCTAACACGATGCTTTTCATGGTCCTGAGAAGACGATGTTCAATTTGCTTTTACTGGTGGTACACGTACAATGAGACCTCACCAGAATTTACTTACTCTCACTGCTTCTTGCTGAGGCTTCAGCAAAGATGCCTCTCGCCTCCCAAGCCACCATAGGGCACACATCTACTCCGTGCCATGCTGCTGCGTCCATGCACCGGGCATCGTACGGACACTGTGGGCCCTGAGCAGCATCCTGGCCCCACGCCATGCCATGCTGTGGAGAAGCATCTCTCCCTGGAAATTGGGGCAGTTGAGTGTAGACTTGCTATGGCTTGCTTTCCAAAGAGGTGCACGAAATCTGAACAAGGTAACTGAAACTTAGGTTACCAAATAATCCAGTGAAGCCTGATTTTCTGTTTCTTCCTTCTGTTTGCCAGCTGATGTAGCTGGCACTTTCTCTTAGGGAGTTTTCATCCACTGGAAATTCAGAATTTGTTTCTCGTGTTATTCTCAACTGTGTCCCCCCAAAGACAGTATATCATCTGCTTACTGTAGTCCTTCAGAAACCACCCAAAGCCAGGACGTCCAACAGCCTTGCTTAACTTCAGCATCTGCAGAACTCATGCTGGAGCCTTGTAAAATTACAGGTCCCCTCTACCTCCCTTACCAAATGACGTTGAGTGACGATATTTTTTAATTTTATATATATATAATTTTTTTTTTTATAAGGCAAACCACACAGCTTCCTTAAATGCAGACTATTATATCAAAACAGCAATTGGGTTTATAAAAGCATTGCTCATTCACTTCTGATACGATGCCTGTCTTCCAGGTCTCCTCAAAGCACCAGCACCACCAGTGGGAGATGGTCCGTCAGTTCTGAGCGTGGCAGTACAGGTTAACCTGACAACTGAGTTTTATAATACTGTGTTGTTTCACCAGCACTAGAACTTTTCATGTGCACTTTTAAGAACTCTCTGCTTACGAGGAGTCTTTGCAAGTCAAATTTGCAGACTGCCAATTCAGACTAGGTACAAATTTTCCTGACTTTTAATATGCCTCAGCACCAGGGTCCTTGTGTTACCTCGGCTCCTTGCTGTCGCTCGCTCCTGTTCCTCAACAGGATGGGGAGAGAAAATAAGATGGAAAGCTCATGGGTCAAAATGAAGACAGGGAGAGGACTTAACAACTACTGTCATGGGCTGAACAGACTCCACTCAGGGAAATTTCATTTATTGCCAGTTAGAGTAGGATGGTGAGTAACAAAGACAAAAATAAAAGCGCCTTCCCCCACCTTCTTTCCAGGCTCAACTACCCTCCTTCATTCCCGACTCCTCTGCCTCCTCCCACCCCCAGGGGTACAGTGGGATGGAGAATGGGGGTTGTGGTCAGCCATAACAGGTCCTCCCTGCACTCCTGCCTCTGTAAATTTCTCCTCTGCTCCAGCGTGGGTCCTTCCCACAGGCTGCAGTCCTTCAGGATAAACCTGCTCCAACATGGGCTCCTCCAGAGGCTGCCGGGGAATCTCTGCTCCGGTGCCTGGAGCACCTCCTCCCCCTCCTCCTCTTACATCTGCATCTGCAGAGTTGATTCTCTCACTTTTTTCCTCACTCCTCATTTTGCCTGTGTCATGTTTTTGCCCTTTCTTACATACATTTCCCCGAGGTGCCACCATCTCAGCTCTGGGTCTCAGCAGTGCTCTGGGGTTGGTCAGTGGGAGCTGGCTGGAGCCGGGCATGTCCAGACCGGGGCAGCCCCAGCCTCTTCTCCTGTCCTAAAAAAAGTCCTCAAACTTATCCTCAACCAGTGTCGCCATGATACTTAAAACAATATATTGCTGAGAAAAAAAGAAGAGTTAACGCATCAGACAACCTACATACATTCAATGTCCAACTACAACCTCGTCAGCACTGTACAACATAACAACCAGTCTCAGCTACCTCATCCCATCCTAATTTTTTTCGCATTTATTTCCTATGACTCCTAAGTAAGGCCACTGCTGCTTTCCAGGATACACTTTCTTCCTGTAAATACGCCCTATAAGACAAGATGATCAAGCTCTTGTTAGATGTTCCATGTCTACTCTACGCAAACCACTTCTCCGCACTTCTGTAGTTTGCCTGCATGGCTTTGTTTTTCAAGGTATTGTAGTTATCACCTTGATTTATTCTTAAAAGATCCTGACAGCAGAACTGCATGGTCCAGAAACGTAGGAAAGTCAGCCCTCTGCCTTCTACAAAATCAGTCCTTTCTCAGGTGTATTTTTTTCCCCGGCTCAGTGCAAGCCCCATGCTTAAACTTAAAGCGAGCACAGCGTCGGTGACGAAATGAACGTTCACATGGCAAAGTGCTTTTGGCAGCAGCAGGAGCAAAGCAGGAGGGGGACATGGCAGACCCATATAGCAACAGCAATACAGAAGTCAGGCCGAGTGAATACCTGGAGCTGCCAGAATCAACTATCAGCACTAAAACAAGGCACATCCCCACAAGTCTTTAAACGGCAGAGAACGTACTGGTGAAAACGATGTCAGCTTACACGGCACTCTGATGTGAACTAAGCATTGAAAGGAGCAGAGGCAGCTAAAAGAGAATCCTATGAGGCAATAAATATTTCAGACCAGAAGTAATGCATCCTTTATCTGATAAAGCTAGTATTAAATTTCCACTCTCTCCGACGAGGTCGTATCTCTCGGAAGTGACCCTAGCTGACGCATCAGAACACAGGCTCACACGCACCGAGCGCAGCAAGCAGCGGCACGGCCAGTGCCCGCACCTCCTCAGGCCGGGGACACGGCCGCAGGCCCCACTCCTCTCCTTTAAGCTGGGCCTGCCGCCCACCTTGAAGGCCATTATGTCCTTGCACGCTCACTGCATCGTTACCTTTGTCATTCCGCCTCGCTCAGCGCTGTTTTACTTGTGGGAAACAGGAAGGCACAAGGTGCTGCAAGAACACTCGTTTCTGCTCTGTGACGCTACCACGGGCGGAACACGCTAATTAGTCACTCAGACCCAGAGCGTGCGACATCTCTTCCAACACGGGAAACCCATCTGGGGGCTGACAACTGGAGCAATGGGCATAACTTAATTAACGACCGACACTTTTTTTTTTTGTTCCAAATTATCAACTTAAATACCAGTGCCATGACACAAGGTCGAAAGATTGTAATTGCTGAGTAACACTGTCAGCATAAGTGTGCTCTAATACTTTTCAGGGAAGACGGTTAAGAACTACTAAGTAAAATACATATATTTACCTATTAATTGAAAACATCTGAACAGCAAAACATTGGTAACATTTAAATTCCTTTTACAGATTATTTACAAAAAAAAAAAAAAAAAAAAAAAAAAGGACTTTATTCATACAAACACTATGATGCATTGTTCTTCTCATCCCAGCCTGTGCCCACAGACATTCCACAGTTAGTGGAGCTTTACACACGAATATCTTCTGCCTCGATTAATCTCAGGGACTTCAGAGGCAGCTAGCAAAATTATGCCAGCCAGTTGCTTACACTGTGCATTCTTATAAGAATAATTAAAATGCCAGTAGTGACGCTATTTTCCTTCAACCCACTAATGCTAAAAAGCATCAGGAATTAATTCCTGCAAAGCACCATGCAAGACACACACGTTTAATGCTTGGAATTGTATTTTGTTATTTAGCAATGAGACAAGGGTTGTGGTTTGGTTTGGGTTTTTTTTGAATTAAAGTGGCTCATATTAAACCACGTAGTGTCTTCACAGTTAGAGCCTATTGCAAAAACAGACCACACGCTTCAAATACACGAGCCAGAAGGGTCACTTCCAAGTGATGCCTTTTAACCATTTTTAATACAAACTTACATATAGAGCAGCTTCTAGCAGTTTAGTCCTGCAACTAAACACACTCACGTTAATAAAATGGTAAATGTTGGTGAAGGGACATTAGTTTACAAGGTTTTATAGCTATCTCCACGGTTATGACATCGCCTTTGTCAAGTTTAACAGAATATTTCAAAATAAGCAAGTCTTTTTACTGCATGCATGGCAAAACCTGTTTAAGCTACAAATAGCAAGTAAAAAATAATAGGCATTATTTTCATCAGTAAATGAAACAGTAGACAATTATTCAATAAAATACTTTTATTTATGTACACAGTGTAAAGACGCCGTACCATTCAACAGACATTATGTTGTACAAGAGCAGGCTTGAATTTGCTTAACACTTCTAAATCCACTTTAAGTGGGAGTCTCCCTGAGGTTAAGAAAGGTGTCTCATAACTGTACACGACATCAGTATTTAATCAGTGTTATCAGGAAAAAGCAAAAAAACCTGAAAGATTTGGACATGGGTATTTAGTGGAAGAAGGGCCCAACAGTACGTGCTGAAAACCTTTAGACAAAGACATCAGCGTGGTGATGTGTCTGCTGCACGACTGTGACCAGTACTGCAAATAAACAGAAAAATTGGCGGGTGGGAGGGGAAATGATGACAGGTTTTGGAAAAAAAATGTAAGACAGGACACAAATGGAGGCAAACGCAAACTGTGATTTAGGTTAGGAACGCTGTATGAAAACAGTAAGAACCAGATGCCTGGCCAGGGTGCCTTAGATCAGGCATTTTTCTTTAAAACCAAAAAAATTTTTAAAATCCCACACCAAACCCCCCCACCTCCATCATAGTTTGTTGTTTGTTTTGGGCTTGTTTGGTTTCTTTTTCAGACAGCTTCAGCCAGAAAGGTGACAAAACCAGCACTCCCTGAGTAAGCTTGTCCAACAAGAAAGCAGGATGAAGTCTCCAAGAGTCACCTAGGCAAACAAAAAAATTCACCCAAAAATACAGTATGCAAGAATTTTCCCATTCATGGCAGCAGCACACCCTGTGACCCAATCCAGCCACTTCTGAAGCTGACTGTGAATTTTGCTACACTGGGTTGCAGATCTGAGAGGCCCAACAGGACTGGGATTAGTTTTGCATTAACAAAATTTATAAACAAACTGTGACTAGTCTACCTTTGGGTTGAAAAGCAGCACTTCATTGTAAGAGTAAGTAGATACCAAAACCCTCGGTTATAGAACTTTTTCGGTCTTGTTTCAGAACAATGAGACAGTCAGAAACCAGAAAATCCACTTGGAGGGAGCAGCCAGAAGGCAGTGAAGAAAACATTCAGGTATTTAAAAAAAAAACCAAAAAACAAAAAAGGTCTGCATGACAGAACTGGTAACTCCAACTCTAGGCCATCAAGATGAAGAAGAAAGGTTGTCTGTATTTTTATGTCCCGTTATATTTCTAGCTGGGCTGTAAGCATCCCATCGCCCGCCAAACCAACAGAAATAAAATGAGTGCTGTTATTTGCTTCATTGCATAGCTCTCTTGTTCTAGCACGTGTAGCAGTGTTTAACAGGTGCTCTTAGGTATTATTAATTATATAGTTCAGACATGCAAAAGATTTGAGATATGCCATAACAGTCTGCATGAAAAAACTCACACTGAGATGCATACTAAAAAGATTACCTTATTATAATAAAAAACCCATTTTAATGAAGGATTTTAAATCCACTTAATAACATTACACAAATTAATAATACAAAATATTAAACTTTAGAAGTCTGGTGCCACTGACATAACTATCCACCTCTCTGCTTGGACCACAACTAATCTCTTTTTTCAGCCCCAAATTCACTACTAACCCCAACTCTCCATATTCTTTTGTTTTAGCACATAGAAACTTCGCCTCCTTTAGCCAGCCACTAGAAGAATTACACACTTGGCCCAAATTTATTTCTCTTCTGATGCTTCCATTTTCCTTTAGGATTCTTCAGCATTCTGTAGCTGGGAGTTTTATAATTATTGCCTCATTTTATCGAATCCAAACCTTTATGTTTTAAGCTGCATAGAGCACACCATCATTTTGATATCTGGTGACTTATCCTCTGCCTTCCCCCCTGGAACTCCTGCAAAGCGAGGTTTGGATTCTGCGAGATGTGTATTTGGATCACATATTTGGGCTCTGTTTCTGAGGAATTCATCCCTCTGCTTTCTTCTAAAGTACTTTTAACACTACTCGCTCTCACACAACCCCTCAGGAGAAGTATAAAATTTCCAGCTTTCAGAGAACCTTTTTTTCTATAGGATGGTGTCCAGACAGGCCACACTGCCGAACACTGCAACCTCATTCTGGGCTGCTCAGAAATCAGAAGGTAGCACAAAATTTAGATTTTCTCTACTGAATACCAGCAGGGCAATAGATAGGGTTGCTGTGTAAAACTACTATGACCCTCTCAGCCTAGTTTTGAAGGGGCAATTTCAGATATTCACCACTACATCACTATCGACAAGATCTGGCTCTATGTTTGTGACCTAACAGTAAAAGGTTTCCTCTCCCTTACAGAGCAGCTCTTCAACTCTGTGCTCACACAGAGTGAATTAGGGAACACAGCAACCTGACCACCAGCTTCCTCCCTTCACTAAGAACAAAATCAAAGACATTCCCACCAAAAAATTAATAAAATGGGGTTGTTTACACCAAACAGTGCTTCCTTTACAGGTTTAAAACAATATGCTCCACCAAGGTCAGTACATAAAGCCTCTAACACATGCCTTGACCTAAAATTCTTCACAGCTTGGGCTTGCCCAGTCTTATTACTTTGGAAAATAAATCTGTGTAGCAGTCATGTCACACTGCATGACAAAGTTTCAAATAATGGGCTTTTTATCTTGCTAGTTCAGTGCACCAAAACTAATTAATATCGTTGTCATTCTCCTGCCACTAGGCGTCACTCTTTTCTATAGTGATCTTTATACCTTCACCCGCTGTCCAACACTTCACGCAGGAGCCATCAGACCAATACTATAAGTGGGAGAACATCTACCAAAATTTGCTAAGCCGCTGACTAAAAAAGCAACGCTACTCCTTAGGTCAAGGAAAGATTTAGTGATGTGGCAGATGAAGTGCAAAGGATTGTTAGCGTCACTTTGTACTTTCTTTGAAGTAAAATAAAAATACTAAAAGAACTGAACTCCTAAAGGAGGCGATATGGACTTTCCTCCACAGATGAGTCACCTCAGATTCTAAAACCCTCTAATATCCAAAAATAAGAGGAACCATAACAGGAACACTAGTGGAACTAATTGCATGACCGCTCATGTGGGACCTACACAGAAAATAATTTTACCAATCCACCAGCTATCTTTTCAAGAATGAAGCAGAATCAAACGCTCTGTCATTGCCTCTTGTATTTCACTGATTTAAAGTCCGAAGGGACCACTATGATCACCTAGCTAGACCAGCAGTGTAACGAGTGCAGGCATCCCCACATGTATGTTTGTGGTGGATATGAACACCGCCCATACTGAGGGCAACCTGGAAACTACAACTCACTTTGACGGTGAACACTCAGAATAATTATTTTCCTCAAGTGCACTTAAAAGGAAAAAAAAACCCAAAAAAAACCCCAACCAAAAAAACCCCCAAACCCAGCCATGACTGTATTCTACCACTGACCAATTCAGCCACTTGGAATGATTTAATGGCACACAGGAACGAAGTACCCATGCATACCTAACTTGGGTCATAATTGATCTTAATAAACAACTTAACATGATATCCAGTACCAGTATCTCTGACATCTGTGAAATAGGATTCAAGCTAAACTTGATTCAAGCTGAGCTTAATCGGCAAATTAACTGTAAAGCCACTTTGAAGCATTAGGACAAAGGATACCATTAGAGCATGTCACTACTAAATCATTAAATACTGCCCAACCTGACAAAACTGTTGGTGTAATTCATAACTAAGAAGTTGAAGTTCTTATGTGTATGTACATATGAAACACAAACAATGCTTTTAAATACTTCTGATGCATATAGAATACTACAGGCAAGGAATCACTGTGTTACTGAGCTTCTTGCAAAAGCTTCTAGTTCATGGGCAAAGAACTACTTGGCATCATATTCTTCCACTACCCTACTAGGAAACAGGTGTTTCAGTGTTATATCCTCTTCTTTTGATGTGTTTCACCATTTAATTTTCCATTTTCCACTGCCTTATTTTCAAAGTTCCAGTCAGTTGGGCTGAGGAGCTGATGAGTTTTTTTATATGTCCAGTATGGGTTAAGTATTAGTGTAACGGCAAATAATCCCGAGAATAAAACAATAAAATGAGTAAGTCCCAGATTTTCCATCACAGAATTCCAGTTGAAGATACACACCCACCACATGTGGTAAGTAAGAATCATGCGGCAGTGAAACAGGTGGATCATCACCCACTGGTTCGCCTTCCAGAAAAAGGTATTAGCACAGCCAGCCTACAAAAACAAGAACAGAAAGTATGCAGAATTGAGATTGTTACTTCAAGATAAGGAACTGAGGAATCTGCAGAACTAATGCTAATACCCAGCTTTCACGTACACACGCTCTCAGGCATTTTTTTCCATGTAGAGCTATGATATTCCACATGCATACGTCATCCCACACTCAGAATCAATCTATACCATCTCACTATCCACATACCCACAGCACCACACGGAAACCTACATGGAGGACTACAGAAGTACCATCACGACAAAAGCTGGCATCACAGTAACATGGAGAACAGTTAGGTGAACGCAGTTTTGCTGAAAAGCTAACTAGACAAACCACACGGATTACCTATGGACAAGCAAGATGCATGAAAAACTGATACAAATGTAAACTGAAAGTTATTACGTTCTTACCTTTAGAAGCATCCAGGAAATGCACGTTGAGGGAGTACTCATCTCCAGCAACATTCCCATTAAAGGCAGATAATGTCCAGATTCCACATTAATGACTAGACCAGCCAAGCCACCAAAAGCAAGCAAGTGATGAACTACCAAGAACACATCAAATGTTCTAAAAATAATGTTAGACATGTGAACAGCTACATTTTCAAGCAAGAAAAATCCAGCAGCTATTAAGCAGTTAAACCAACTCCACTTCTGCTGTGAATACACTTTGTCAGCATGAAAAACAGGATCTATGAGCAAAGCCCATAACCCAGCAACACAACTCTGAAGTCCAAACACACCACGTGTGACCGCCATGTTCCAGAACACCTTCTCCTTTGCATACAAGGCACGGTAAGTGGTACTCGTCCATGAAGACAACCAGTGAGACAGAAGAAAAACTCCCAAGTAGATTAAAAAACCAGCAGCTAAAAACATCAAACGAACTTCCCATAAGAGATAGTCCCAGTCAAAAATGGTCCCATCATAATTTGTAGGATTCATTTCTTCTTTTTTACAGAGCAAAGCCTTCCAAGGGGCTCAATACTTCTCACCCACGCTATAGTCTCCTTTATGCCTACTCAGCCTCTGCTATTATGCACACCAGAAACCATGAACTCTTCTTTTTCATCTGGAACAAGGAGAAAAAAATTAAATGAATTTTTAAGTCATCCACATATGTAACTTCTAAACCATAGAGAACTCACTTCCACTGCAGTACGACTTTGTCTTCCCAAAGACAGGTAGACAGACAGACAAAAAAAAAATAAATACTTGAGGTGTTTAAGATTAAAAATCGGCCTGAAAAATCTGTACTAGTACAAAGTAATGCACTGAAGCAAAAGCTGAAGAGGGCAAAGTAGGAAGGCAAGAAAGAGGAAAGAGAAAAATACAAGAAGCAAAACCTGTTTTCTTCCTTATGAAACTTGTACTTCAGCAGCAGTGTGCAGTTGTTATCCTACGCGCCTGCTTTTCCCTCACTTGGTTTTCCACCACTTCCTATGGGTTTGGGTGCAATTCATAATCTCAAATACAGATCCAGGACATAAAACTACGAAAACTTAATCCAGTAAAGGATCACAGAAAAGGGCTTTCAGGATCATACCTCAAAATAAGACTTTGCAATCAGTTTCTGAATATTAAACCACTTTCCAACAGAAAACAAATTCCAAAAATGCAAGAACAGTCTGGAATGCAGACAAGCAACATTAACATGTATTATTAACAACATTAGCATAATTAACTGAACAACCCAGTAGTAAGTGCCTCAAGTTAGCTGAAACTTCCCCAACAGACCATAGTTCAAAACCAGAGGTTTGTGGGGAGGGAAAAGCCAGATAATACTTAAGTGTTTGAATGCCAGCTCATTTTATGCATGATTTAGGTGATATCAGCACGACCACTAGACCCACAGGCAGCCTGTAAATACTCAGAATCACAGTGTGTTTGGGATTTCGGTGGGAGCTGGGTGATAAACCCACAACGACCACCGAGCCCCCCGTGAGATGCTCCTGCCGTGCCTCACCCTGCAGCAAATCCCACCGCAACCCAGATCCCGTAGGGACCTGCTCGCCCTGGCCTTTGCTCGCAGGTGCCCCTCTCCAAGCCGGGGGGAGACGGACGGACGGACGGCGGACACAACTGTCAGCCCCGGTCCGAGGGCCTACGCCCGCCCCGCGGCCCCAGACCTAACAAGACGGACAAGAAGGCGGAATCCCAACAGCCTTCCCCCCCCCCGCCATCCCCCGGGGGAAACCCGGCGCAAAACA
>NW_009258947.1:691885-731552 GCF_000687185.1 Egretta garzetta
GGCTCGGGCGGCGGGCCTGGGCCCGTGGGCGTCGCAGAGCTCGTCCGGAGCGGAGCCGTGTTGAGGCGGTGGTTTTCTCCACCTAACAGCAGCCTCGTCACCACCACTGAGAAGTTAGTAATGTTTAGCAGATGCCTCTTCAACAACAATAATAAAAAAATGAAGTAGCAGGGGTGCCATAGCCAGTACCTGCAATTATCCAATTTCATTAAAGACGGCAAATTAGAAAACGGACGTCACGGAGTTCTGCTACATGATTCTCTCCATACTTGTGAAAATTGATGCCTGCCGACCCGGTGACACATCCCGCTGGGTCTCGGGAGCGTCCCCGGGGAGGTCCCGTGCCCCCACGCTGGGCTGCGCTTCAGCCTCGCGCCCGGGATCGCGCTTGGCTTCGGCGCGCGTGACTGGCGGCGACTGCACATGGCACCGGGGAAAAGCCCCGTCCGGCCGCGTGATTCCCAAAGCGACCAAAAAATAAAATAAAATCAAGCCACAACTTCTCTTACACAAAGGATTGGCCTCAAACAGCTGAAATCCTAAGCTGGGTCTACTTGTGGTGAGAGACCTGAGCTGGGAAATCAGACCTGGAAGGCTGACGGGTGCTTGGATTCCAGCTGGGAAGAGGGAAGTGCCACCCTTCCCTGCGGAAAACTGGGTCCGTGCCACAGTAGCAGGACAACTGGGCAGGAGGGGGTTTGTGCATTTGCTTTTAATTGCTAACGTGATAACCCTGTCCCTGACGGACCCCCCACCAAGCTCTGTGAAAAGTAAGATCTGCTCATATGCCGCCTCAGTAGTTTAAATACCGCCTCAGCTGTTTAGGGAAACCTCTGGGAACAAAACCTACTGCTTTGTGTCTCCTGTTAACCTGCTGGGCGTGAGGCACTGTACTGCCCCTCCAAGCTCCCCTACAGACAGCCCCAGGGGACACCCGGGTTTGGCTGAAGCCTTGCCCACACACCCAGGCGCTACCTGTGCGCCACGGCGGTGAGTCACACCCTGCACCACAGCTCCACTTCCCCACCGGTAACCTCGCCCCTGCCCAGGAGGCCCAGGCTCAGCAGCAAACGCAGGGCAAGACATTTCAGCCAAAATACTTGTTTCATGCAAGGAGCATGCTCATGATCAAGAGGCAGAGATCCTAATGGCGTGGGCCAGCAAGTTGGTTTTGTAGGCAGAAGAATTCATCTTTGCACAAAATTGAGAATGAGTTCTTTGCAAAGCTTTGGGATATGGTCAGAGCTGTTTCCTTATTCTGAAGGGGAAAAAGGACTGTAGGGCCTGAGAGATGCCAAGTGGAAGAACAGGAGGAGCTGTCGCTTGGGAAGTGCTTCCTAGCTGGTGGTGGATATTCATTTAATAACCTCTGTTCCCTAACAGATGCTGGACCTGTCCTGGGTGACATGAAAAGGATGAGAAAGCTGAACAAGCAAAAGCTGGGTGAGCTACTGGTGGAGGAAATTGCTGTCCCAAGTAACACGATGGGGCTGATGCACCAAGTGCATGTGTTTTAGCTTCCCCGATGTTATTTTTCCCATAGCTGTCTTTAAAGAATTCCTTTAAATTGTAACACCTTGAGGCAGGAAATCTCTTTACTTACATATAAGGAACTGTGATCGTACTGTAAAAAACAAGAACACAGATATGCTGTTGTCTTTCTTGGGGATTTCCCTTCTCTTTGCTGCCTTTCTTGCCTTCTCAAGCAATATCTCATATTTTAATTACCACCAGACATAGCTGTGATGTAAGAGTTTAGTGTTACTTTCTGTATCTACTGATACTACAACCATACTTAGTGGCAACTTTTTAATAGGTGCCTCATTATGGTAATTATGATCACTTCAACTATTTCAAAATAGCTCTTCCTGCAGTGAGGCTCATCATCCATATTATGTCATATTCAGTTCTCCTTTTTACAGCCGTTCTGGCTGGGTGCTACAGCATGCCCCGTCCAAAGCTAAATTTCCTGACTATCTGCACTGCCTCAATTTTGGGAGAGTTTCTCGGCATCTTCAGATGTGAAGATCTTCACGGCTGGAAGAGCAAGGGGCACCTCCAGGCAGGGAGACCTGCCTGCAAGTCTGGATGATCCACCCCTTGTAGCTAAGAGCCTCTTTATATTGGTTCGGTAGTGCTTGCCTCCAGTCAAGAGCTGAATGTGATTTTTTTGCATTTTACAGCATTTGCATTTTGTTGCCTCAACCTATACAGCCCCCAGTGTGGGGACTGCCTTTTACTTTGAAACAGAGTGGCTACATCCCAGCTGCGCATTGAGTATGATTTTGGCACACAGTATCTTCCAAAACATCCATAGAAGTGTTGGCTTCAGAAGGTCATTTGGATCAGACTCCTGCTTCAAATGGGACCCAGAAGCTGTCTAGAAAAGTACTAATTGGCACAAGCCAAACTTCTTCCAGGTAGCATACTAATAATTAAATATTGCATGCAGTAATGACTCGGTAGGTCCCCTGTTGTATTTACTAATATACAGATAGCTGGTAGTTAAAAATGTCTTTAGTTTTACCACTTTTTTTTTTTCTTCATTCCCCAAATCGGAGTGCCGCAATCCCAAGTCCTTCTCCTGCTCCCTGTACTATTGGAGGCAGACCACCACCCTTTTGGGTGTGTGAGAGCACCTTAAAGGCAGAGGCTTAGGAGATGTGTAGGGAGGGCACAACCCACAAGACCTCCTGTGAGAGGGGAGCCTACAGTTTGTGCAGAGGCTGCAGGATGGCTGCTACAGGACCTGTATGAGGGCTTGTGCGTAGGTTGTGGTGGGGATACAGACTATAGCCAGCCAGTGCTTCTGTTGCCATTGGCAGTGAGGTGAGAAGCATGTTTCAGGGCCGGGCTGAGAAAAGAGTTTCAGTCCCATTATCAAATCAAATGATCCATTGCAGACAACTGTTTATCCTGTACAGATTTGCCATGGACATATAGGGGTAGAAAAGTCCAGAATAAGCCACCCTGGATTCTGACTTTGGCTACGGCAACAGAGAGGAGTTTTCTGTCTGCAGGAGACATGGCGTGATGGCAAAGTGGCCAGAAGTTATCTGTGGCAGCAGTGGAGGGATGGAGACTGGGAGGAATCCTGCCTGATGAGGCTGTTCTCTGGCCATTTTACAGCTCACTCCCATCCTCTGAGTAGCATATGAGGGAACTAAAGTGGCTGCCTTTGTTTATCCTCATTAATTTTTAAATTCCAGAGTACCAAAACTTGTGGCACTGTATGTTGAACTAGGTCCTACGAGTATAAATAAAACCTGAGCTGGTCATCTTCCCAATAGGGAATGAAAAGTCTACTGCTGCTTTAAAAGTCAAGACCTCGTTGATGTCTCAAAAGGTTTTAGCCCTCTCTTCCCAAAGTTTTAGCAAAGCTTGCACATTTACAGACACAGATCCATGCATATATGCACAACTTGTGCTGACCTGTCACGTAATCATGTATTTTCAGTGACATGCTTCTTCAATTCTTTTTTTTAAACTGAAATTTGCTCCTTTGCCACCTATTAAGCTGCAGTCTGCGTTCGTATCTACAGGAGCTTTACTACTAATTGTGGGAGCTTTGCTTCAAGTCTGTGGGAGGTTTGCTACATGCCCGCACCAAAGAACTCCATAGCAAAACCAGATGTGTAATCTCTCTTAGTTAGTGTTTTACACATACTCTCAGAGGTCTCCTGATTCTTGTCCAACAAGTACTTATGCAGTATTCCTGCAGGTAAACTACAGTTATTCCAAGGAGCACTTTGAACATGCTTGTTTAAGGCATTTTTCCTTTCAGCTAATAGGAAGCATAGTCGACTTCTTTCAGGAAACCTGTATTACAAGGCTTTCATATGTGCTAAGGATTCAAGAAGTCTTTACATTGCATAATATATTCATCTACCCAAGCTGGTTTGCTTTCCTCAGTACTTGGAGATCAGCACTAGTTTCTACAAACTCTTTCTATTTAATTTACGGTCAGTTTTACATGACTTAATCTTATCTCCTTATGCTCCAGAACAGATAGTGATAATAGTTGCCTTGAAGCACTTGATATTGTCAAAATTTTTAAAAATTCAGATTTGCTGGGCATCCAGACTTTGAGCTACTAATTGTGTGAAAAATAGCAGCAAAGAAATTGGCTGTTTCTGCCTGCTTGACTCTTTCCAGATTATTCAAACAATATAGAAGAACTGGAGACCCATTGCTCAGTCCCTCTCAAGATTATCCCCCATTTCTCTTTACTATATTAATATTTTATGAAAATGCTGGAGGTATACAGCCACTGTTGAGTAGTGCTGCATATCCCAGTCTCTGTTTGGTGTAGATGCAGTTCAGGATGTTTGTCATACCCATGCTGACCCTGTGATGTCTGGCCATTCCCTGTCCACTGCTTAATTGGACCTCACCAGGTACAGCCTTTGGGCAATTATTCCTTCAGTATTTCCTCCCTTCTCATTCTTTTACTTCCATTCAAGGCAAGATATCCTACCCTTTTTTCTTCTAATAGTAATTTATTTCTATTTTGGTACAAGACACTCTTAAGCTCTCTCCTGCTTGGTCCAGCCATTTCTGTCAAGAATTTCTCTAAATCTCAACTTCTCTCTCCCATTAGCCCTGCAATTAATCTGCAATGCATAAGACGTTGCTGCTCCACCTCTTCTTTGTCTCCTCACTCCAAACCCTTCTTAGTCTCTTTTCATTTTGCAAGCTTCTCTTTATGTTCCGTATACCATAAACATGTCTCTTGAATCACTGCTTAAATATATTTCATCATACAATTTTTTTCTCCCTCTTCTCTCTAACTCTGTTAGACCCCTGGCCAGTCAATGCCTCTTTATGCTCCTTCCTAAGGATTTTCACCTCCTAGTGCCCAGCATCACTGGTGACACTATAACTAACCACTTCTTTTCCCCCCATAGGAATAATAAATAAAAATAATACCGACTGTATCCAGTCCTGAATGCAAGTTCCTCGGTTGCTTCTGGTTGGCTTCAGGTAACTAGCATGATGTGACGATACAAGCCAGGCTTCCAGTTGAACCTTTTTATTTCTCCCTCACCAAGCTACATGTCTTAACAATGTTCACTGGAACAAGTTATTCTGCCTTAGTAGTTAGGCTCTTGCTTCACAGCTGTAGTCATGGAGGTTAGTCTAACTGGTGTTTCCGGTTTACCCACAATCTCTAGTCCTTCTTTTTTCCTTTCTCACATGGGTACCTCCAGTGCCTCTTCAGGAACCAAAGGAAAATCCTGTGTCTGTCTTGTGGAATATATGTTTATCATTCTGGAGTTTTATTTAGCTTCAGGTAGTCTCACCCAAATAGAAATTAGGGACTTTACCAGCAGGCAGAATGATGATTGTCAAGTTAGAAACAGAGCATTCAGTGGCTGGCTTGGATACAAGTCTTTCCCAAGGGTTTGATCCCAGATTACCACCTCACACCATCTTTCAGTTGTATTTGTAGACAGTTTCAAACAGTTCCTATGAAAACTATCTGAGATGAAGTCAAGGACCTTACAATTGCTGCTTGGCAATGGTGGGCAGAAACCAGGAACATTTCTGTGGCCTCAAGTCAGTAATCTAGTAAGTTTACTTTTGGGGATTTCAGTAAAATGACAGCAAATCCATCATATTGAAAAGGTTCTCCACAGCTTAAATGACTTCTTGGAATACGCAGTCCATAAGCAGTAAATAGGATGGAAGGTGACAAGCTATTTTCCTGTTTTCAGCTCCATCCAAGTGGAGACATTCAGGTATTTCACAAGCTGCGGTACTGCGCAATAATGAGAACAGTGTAAGGTGACAGTTAATATTAGAAATGGTGAACAAATGAAAATAAAAATTAAGTTTGTCAAAACATATTTCTAGGGATAGTTGGGAGAAATGTATGATGTTTTAAAACAGCAGCTAAGAATGAGCTTCTTTCATGGCAGGTTATTCTAGACTTGAAAAAGATGGAAATCCTTTTTTACATAGTCTATTTAAATTTATTTAGAATAAAAATATTCTAACCATTTACTTCAGGTATTTCTAAAAATACATTCTATAAACCCATTTTAATGTAAGTAAACCGCAGTTAACCAGTCTCTTTTAAAAGTCAATACAGTTTGTAATTTAACTAAGCCTCTGGTGCTGAAAAACCTTCCTAATATCTCCTTTCTCTCCAAAGCTAGCTCGTATGCAGTGGTCAAGAGTGAAGCATTTGATGGCTGCCACAAATCTGTCAGGGTGTTAAATGAGCCTAGAGTTTTCATCACAGTCTGTTGTGTACTGCATTATAGCAACTCTGTGGTGTGCTGAAACAGAGGGCATCACCCAGCACATGACAACTGAATTGATTTATACCAATTCATGGTCAAGCCCTCTGTGGGCTTTTTCCATTTCTTTGTGTTCAGTCCTTCCTGAATATTCACTTACAGTAAAATGTAAACTGGCCTTTACACTATTTCACTAGAGTCTTGCATACTGCGGTAGGGTCAGCAGATAGTTCAATGGGGAGGGGAAAACTTAAGGCCTTCCATTCACAAGAGTCATATCCACAGAGGGGAAAGAATATATTTCAAGGGTGAGAAGAAAAGAAAGAGAAATTTAGCATAGAATTCTCTGCCAAGTTATTCTCTCCTATTTCTTGTAAGCTTAATCAAAACCCCACTGAAATAAATTATAACAGGTTATGGATATATGCCATTATAGTAGCCTTTAGAGTATTTTAAGGAGATTTAAAGGAAAACACGCAATCAACAAAGGATACAATTTAAAGGGAATAAGGTTTTATTTAATCCTACCCTTTTCACACCAGCCCATGGGAGATTTTCATAGTACCTTTTGAATCAGCTGGCTGATTTCATCCAAAGTGAATATGTTCTTAAAAGTTTCATAAGAATCAGTAGAAAGGAGCTGCCAATTAGTACCCAATGAAAAGAAAGGCTGAACTTTCCTGTTGAGAAACAGCAGTTCTCTATCCTGTTTGACTACAGGCCAGTCAGTTATCACAGATAGCCCAAAACCAACAGCACCTTGCCAGATGCAGCCACAGGAGCAGTTCACTCTGCAAGTTGCCAAGGACCATGCAAGGCAGCCAGGAGTAATACGTTATGGAAGTATGAGAGAAATTTATGGCAGAAAAATCAAAGGAAATGAGTTTCCTTTGCCTTGCTTCTCTCAAGACAATTTAATTTTGCGATTAGTAATGGCTACTCAGAAGCACGAACAGGCTTTTCAAGCCTAGATCTCAGAAAAGTTCACACCCAACTTTACAAAGATTTCAGTGGGATTTCTAACAGTGAAAAACATGAGTAAGTCTTTGTGGACTGAGCCTGTAATCTATTAAATCTATGGTAAACCTATTAAATCTATGGCAAAATATTTCCTCATGTTCAAAGGTTTAGGCTGCAGCATAGCCCCACTGGTGACCAGCAGTCTATGGAAGGAGCCACTTTTTACTGGTCTGAAGGCTAAGCTGTGCTAGTTACATGCCCACCCTCCTGTCTCTGAAAATGGTGATGCTACGGCACAACGCTTCATCTGTCCACTAGCTGGGCACAGTATGTCAGAGATGGGTGTTGGTTACTGTTTGTTGCATGCACCCTTTTATTCTGGAACACTTAGGCATTTGAAAATATAGCACAAGGAAAATCAGAATATATCCTTCACAATTTTGCAGTTTTACATTGTTAGAGACTCCTAAATGAAGCAGGCCGCAGTGTAATGATTAACTTTGTACTAGATGCTATCTTCTCGCTTGGATAGAACTCGACAACTTCCCCAACTGTGAAGTCAACCTGGTTTTCTTGTTCTTGAAAAAAGCATCCCTGTTCTATAAATATTTGGTTTAACTGATTCTTAGCCTTCTTACATCTTCTATGACATTATTTTGCAGTCAAGTATATTAATAAGAAAAAAAACCCACTGAGAGTTATTTTTTTCTACAAAGGTGACAGTCTGCACTGAACTTTGTCCTGAAGTTGCTATTTTTGTGAATTGAGGGAAAGGTGATACCTACTTACACAAGCTACAGAAATCAATGCCCCTAGTTCTCTGCCAGTTATTTGAAAAAGAAAACCATAACCCCCAGGCATCAGGAACATCTTATATATAAGGAATCTAAATGAAATAAATGTCTGAAAGAAAAGAGAACTGAAGGAAGAAGAAGCCAATTAATTAGTCAACGCCTCTGTTATAAAGAGACAGCTTTGACAGTGGCAAGGTGCAGGATCTTTGCTGTTCCAGCATCTCCAATGGATAGGCTATTATCAGAAACTGGATTTGAGCTGCCAAGTAATTCTAATTCTGATTTGGTCTTGAGGCAATTCCAGGTTTCCTAAGGGACAAATAAAAGGTCCCTCAGGTAACATTTTTCCAGCTCAGGAACAGAAAGGGGTGAAATGGCTGTGTGCAGAATGAAACCTCCCTTAAGGTCTTTCAACAGGAGCGAGCTCAGTTTTCCCTATAAAATGAAATCTAAATTTACCTACACTACCAGAAATCATACTGACTACAATGGAGATAGCAGGTGTGCTCAGGAAATCATTTTATGAGAGTTTGCTGAGCATTCAACCCTTCAGCACATATAAAGGGACTTTGCACTGACAAGGCAATAGATTTCCGTTTGCTAAGGTTATAGTTTCACTCTGCTGAAGTCACTGGATTTAAAACTGCATGCCAAGAGAATCAGATTAATCATTGCCACTGTTGAGGAGGATAAACTCAAAGACAAAAAAATACTGTGAGTACTTCAGAATGACAGATGTCTGAGGAAATCTGATCATCAACAACATATTGTAACAGCAATAAGTAATAAAATACCAACTTTGCCTGAAGCCCAAACATAGGGATCCAGATACACACTTCTTATTTTACCCCATTTAAGTAGTTATACATTCCCCATTCTCCACGTTGTATTCAATACAGAGCTGGCATTGGTAGCTGGAAGCAGCATGAAAGAAGTGAATACACTGGCCGTAGCAACAAATCATTTAAGTGCAATCTATTAAATTAAGTTTTTGTGACTTGAGTTATTATGGCTTGCAAACTCCTCGTCCATCACAGAAGGTGAATTTTTCATGAACGGACCTGAAGAATGGAAATGAGAAAATACCTCCAGCTTCTTCCAAAGTGACAGTCAGGAATGAGTTTAAGTAGTGATCAGAGTGGCGCTGCCGCATAACAGAAGTCACAATATGGTCGAGGCCAGTGTCTTTAGAAGTGAGTGGGGAGTGAGTAAGAACAAAGAAGGGAGCTTTTAGAGTGCTCGATGGGCAAATTAAAATTCAGCATTAATGGGGGGACATGCAGATGAGATTGAGATAGGCAGAAGCTGCCAGAGGAAAATCCTGCTTCCCATTGTGCTCCTTATTTTAGAGAGATGAGAAATCAAGTGAAACTAAGACAGGGCCACATGTTCACTCCAAGCCCTGGCTGTGTTAGCAGAAGCTGTTGTCTTCAGCTGAACTCCTCGCCCCCGCCATCCATGTTGCAGCTTAGTGCCCCTTCTAATTTGCTCCTGAGCTGCTTATATGCCCATGAAAGCAAGCTGGGTTACTTTGAGCAGTAACCCTTTTCTGACCTGTCACATTTAGCTCCATGTAGGTAAGGAACAATTCTGCAAGCAGCTGGGCTAACAGCTGGGAGGGAACCATAGCATCTGGTGGAAGAGCCATAATGGCCTTCTGGCTGATGTAGCCTGGAGCCGGAGAAGGAGCTGTGTCCATAGGCTGGCTCTCCACAATTAGTGGGGACTTCCACAACTTCCATGTGGCACAATTTCATATGCAAAAGATTCATAAAGCATCAGCCCTCAATGGTAGCAAAACCAGCATAAGAGCTTTACAAAAGAGAAATCCTTGAGCAAATCTGTACACCATAGACCTTACATTAGGCCAATGTGTGATGTGGCTACACTTGGCAGGAGAAAAAAACCCAGTGTTGCACCAAATACAAAACAGCGTGTCGTTTGGCTCAAGCTAGCAGCAAGTCAAAATAGTCTTCTTCCTGAAAATACAATTCTTATTGCCTGTATGTGCCAGATGTGAGGCCAGTAGCTGCTAGCAAGTAACTAATGAAAGAGAAATAGCAAACTGTAATGAAAGTGCTGGGTGAAATCTTACTGCTGAGGACAGTCCATATAAGCCTTACAGTATGGTGGCTCACCACACTTGCAGTGGCCAACAACACACTTACATGTCAATCCTTTTATCCAATTCCCAGAGCTTCAGTGTATTGTTTGGTGTATAAGAACAGGATATACCGTTGCTGCTAAGAAATGTCCCTTCCTCAGACTAAAGCCAAGTTGTCTTGGATGACACACAGTCATCACCTATATAGGTGAAAGATGGGCCACTATGCTGATCTCTCTGAAATGCTGAGTTGTAACCTCAAGTTACAGCACACTACATAATGCTACCTAATGCTCCCAAGCCCCCAGAAAGCAGATTATTACTGTCATTTGACACACAGTCACTGAGAGGCTAAGTGAATCACCCCAGCCAAAAATAAGGCAAAGTGATGATGGGGCTTCAGCACTGCCCGACTGTGAGCTTAACAGGAGGCACACTTAGATGTATATTATCTTGACAAATGAGCACATTGTTCCCGGGCTGTGCTGCAATGCATTTTAAAAGGTGCAACAGTAATAAAACCGTCATGGGACATCTCTCAGTAGGATACAGTTACAGCCCCAAATAATGTCAACTTCTTCATAATCCTTTTGGACAACAGTGCCAGTGAAAATGTCCCTACCTGATCCCAGTGTGACCTCCATGAGGGCTTGTTGACAAGGGTGGCAATACGATAAGAGGACAGGATGGTCAATTTTAGGGTTGTTGCTTTCTGTGAGAGGAAGGAGATACCCTCTGCAAAGGATATCTTAATATTGTGATTAGGCTAAACAAATCAAGACATAAGCCGTGCAACACATAGCCAAGCTATGAGGTTGTTATTTGCAGTGGATAAATTAAAGAACTCAGTGATTAATATAGGCTTTACAATTATTTAGTCCAGCCTTTTGAGTAACACAGGTCACTGGACATCCATTCATTAATTTGCTTCAAGCCCAATAGATGTTGCTGAATTAAAGCATGTCTATCAAATAAAAATCCAATGTTGATTTAATTAATTTTAGTGATGGGCGATCTTTGATAGATTATTTCAACAGTTAGTATGCACACAGATAACTAATGAGAGCATTATTTATGGTCTGAATTAGTTTAGCTTCATCTCCCAGCCACTGAATCTCATTATACCTTCAACAGCTAGATTTGGCATTTACAAATTGTGATCAAGGGGCCTTTAATCTTTGATCATTTAAATAGATCACACTTTTAGGATGATTAAGCAATCTATAACAAGTTTTATAGTTTTCATCTATAATTTTTTTGAATCTTTATCCCTTTGGACACAGTATTCTAGTAGTTGTTTTAGCAGCAACATATAGGAAAATACTATGAATTTCTATTCTATTTCTATTTTCTAGCCCCCTGTTTGCACACAAAGATGACCAGAACGATCTCCAAATTTCTTTCTACATTTCTGTTTCCTTAACATTATCATGGAGGTATGTCCTATGTAATAACATAGACATACCTGCCTGGAGTGCCTGGAGTCATAGTCTTACATCTGACTAGGGTATCTGTGCAGACATTCCCTATGTGATCAAGGTGTTGATCTCCCACTAACTCACTGCGTGCCTGCTCGTCCAGTTGGCATTCCCATTGGACACATAAGTAGGTGCTAATCCTCTTCACCTGAGCACAGTTTTTAACTGAGATGCTGTAGCTGAGAATTCATAGATTTTTGAACAATTCTTCAGCTGTAATTGGCTTTGTGAGTTCTGTTAGTCTATTCCTGAAAGACAAGACAGTGAATATAAAAGGTTATGGAAAGACCTTTGGTCTGACACAATATGGAGGGTCTTACTTATCTACATGGAATTAGGCAGTGGAAGGTATGTATGTGTAGAGAAAAGGGTCTCTATACATGCACATATTTTTAAATAAAGCCATTAAACTGTACTTTTAAGTACCATGAACACTTCTGGACAAGAAAACATGGTATAGCTATTTTATTAAAAAGACCTCATGTTTAAAAAAGCTTGCTCTCAGAAGGTAGTATTAACTGAAATCTCTTTGTTTGCAGGAAAGCAGCCCACAGACAGACATTAGACTAATGAAGCCGAAGGAACCACAGAAACAAGTATGACATGATGTGCCAGAACCATATCAAAACAGCTGGGCTGTGGTGATGTATGAACAGCTAGGGAGGGCAGAAAAAAATGTGAGGCAGTCTGCTGGTCCAAGATTGGTATGGATCTTGCCCAGAAGACTCCAGGCAGTAGGAATGCAGGGACATTTAGACAGACATCGCAACTAAATTTACAGAAGGCAATCCAAATAACCAGGTGGGTCGTGAGGGTCTTCAGCTTACCAACACTAGGCTACCACCACTAGACTCCCATGAACAGTGAGCCATCTACACTGCAGCAGCCACTCCACAATAAACATTCATCCTGGAATAAACCAGCTTCAGCTCTCACTGAGCAGTGATTGCTCAACAGAAAGGACAGCAAACCTGCTACTGCAAACATATGTTAATGTGCACCATTGCACTGTCAGTAGCTGCTTGCCCAAGAAGAAGGCGTTGAGCATGCTTGTGTGTGCATGGGGAGGGCACTGACAGTGATCAGTGTCATCAGGCTTGTCTAACAAATACTCTTGTCAGGTCTACTCTCTTCTTCCATTTTGCAATACCCTCAGGCTCATTTCTCAAATCCCTCTCACCTCACTTCAGCATCCACTTCCCCTCTCTTCTGCTACTGCAAAGTAACACATCCTCAATATCTTTTCTCTTCTCTACCACAACAACCTCTTCCCTTCCCTGTGCCCCATCCCCAAACCTCTGCTGCCAAACTACCAAGTTTTTCTCTTACAAGGCCCTTTACCCAAAGCCATATGAGTGCTCCTGGGTGTCCTTCTCCCAGCATCTCCATACTGTAGTCTTTTAATCCTTCCCTCTGGTATCCCTTTCCTATGTTCTGGCCTGCTCACACTTGATGGGTCAGGTTGCTTAAGATTACTTTAAAAGATGGAGAGAGAGTGGCTTAAAGATTGACTTCTCAGAGCAGGCTATGACAGCTCAGTTGGTAGCATGTTTGCTTCCCTGCTGACAGGATAACAGCTTGAGATGGTCTGAAGGGAATCTTTTACAGCTAAATCTTAAATCTTCTAAAATTAATGCTTAAGAGAGCTCTTTCTTCACATGAAACACAAAATTTAAGCTATACAAGTGAGGCCTTACTTGTATTTCTTATTTAGCATTTCTCAACAGCTGAGTGATGTTTCTCAACCCCGAAGGAACAAATGGCTCGACACCCTATCTGCTTTTAGCCCAGACCTCTTGCCAGATGCGCAATGGGATGGGAAAAGAGATCAGAAGCTAATTCAGCAGAAATGTATTAAATTTGGGAAGAAATACGGAATTGAGCCCATACAAGTCCGTAGCCATAAAAACATTTATGTGCCCTCTTTTATGAGCTGCTGTGCAATCATTGAGTACCATCTGAGGACTGTGAAGGCTGTGCCACAGATGATTTACATCACGCTTTTCACAACTACCTGAAATAGAGGACAGAAAAAACACCCTGTAAAATCCAAGGACATTTTGCATTGGAGAGTATTTAAAATAGGAATATTTCTGTGTACGAAAACCAGTGTCAATATTTGAGGAGAGTATAGCTGAGAGGACAGAGGTAGTGAGCAGAGCCTAGATAATGTGGTAGAGTCATCAATCTGCCAGGCAAATGTTTAATGTGTAGTGTTGAACATCTTCTCTGTTCAGTACATTACAAGCCTGTGCAGAGGAAAAAGAAAAAAAAAAGAAGAGGAGACAAAATTGATTCTGAACACCATCCCACCTCCCCAAAATGTATTTTTGAAACAATAAATCGAATATACATTTTAAATATGTGAACAATACTTTTTGTGGACTACCTCATTGCAGGGATTTGTGGTATTTAATGTTTCTGTTTCCAGTGGGGAAAAAACACTCTAGAAAATAATCAGAAAAACAGAAGAAAGAGTAGAAATTCTATTTCTGAGTCTGGGAACAGTTTCTATGTATGAAGCTTGTTTGTCCATATTAAACCTGACAGCTGGTAGAAAACAAGTGCAAAATTACTGTAAAACAGATTTCACACCCTTGTCAGTGTTGCTCTTTGATGCCTTATTACTCAACCTTGCTTTCATGTTATAGTTAAAAATTTTGATTATATTCATTGCTATGTCTAAAAGAGCCTTGATTTTCAGTTTCTTTGTTGTGATGTAGTAAATGTGCAAAATAAGATGATATTACGAAATATTTATTTCTGAAGGTTGAAGGTCTGCTTAGATTCTGAAAGCATTGTTTGCCATCCATTTGCTTTTCTACCATAGGTTTCTCTAATACCTCTCAGCTGTTTTTTTTTTACTGTATACATTAGTTCATTTTAATAAGTAAATTCTCAACTAAGCATTGATGATGCATTAGAGGGTTGCTTTATTAAGAAGGCATAGTTTGTCCCAGGTAAATGAAAATTGATATCAGTTCTTTTCAACATTGCAGTATTTTTTTCTCTTGTATGTATGCATTTATCAATTGACATTATGGAGTTTTCTTTAAGCTAAGACGTGGGTGTACACCTAGCATGTGGAAAAACAAGTAGACATGTGCTTGTGATTTCTCTGATTTGAATGCGTGCTTCAGGCAATTTATCTATAAAATAGAACAAAGTTCAGCTTGAATATGTACTTTATTTAGGAAACATTTGTTGGAGGAAAAAAGTCATGAATGTTCATGGGTTGGCTCTGCCTTTAGACAATTGGTGAGTGGAGGAGAAAAGAGGTGTAAACCTAGAATAGAACAGAATAGAATAGAATAGATTGTTTCAGTTGGAAGGGACCTGCAAAATCATCTAGTCCAACTGCCTAACCACTTCAGGGCTGACCAAAACTTAAAGCATGTTATTAAGGGCATTGTCCAAATGCCTCAAACACTGACAGGCTTGGGGCATTGGCCACCCCTCTAAGAAGCCTGTTCCGGTGGTTGACCTCCTTATCTGTAAAGAGATGTTTCCTAATGTCCAGTCTAAACCTCCCTTGGTGCAGCTTTGAACCATTCCCACACATTCTGTCACTGGGTACCTGGGAGAAGAGCTCAGCACCTCCCTCCCCACATCCTCTCCTCAGGAATCTGTAGGAAGCAATAAGGTTGTCCCTCAGCCTCCTTTTCTTCAAACTAGACAAACATAGAGGCCTTCAGAAAGGAATAAGGACAGTAGAAAGGGTGTCTAACCATGGTGTCTAACTCAGTCTGATGAATCGTATCTCCCCAGCTTCCCTCTCTAGTCAATGGAGAGAAAGTGTCTTCTCTAGGGAATATTTCTCAGCAGCTGCGCCCCGTGTGATCTGGGATGCAAAAGACATTGAGACCTTGGTCACTATCTTCTAGGACCATACCTGTCCTGGTGTCTTGGCTGCTGGAAACGCAGACTCAGCAGTAAGAAGATACTGTTGCAGCCAGCATAGGTCAGCTTCACACAAGGCAGTGAGCAATGCTGGCTGAAGGTCGAGGCTACCTGCATCCCTGCGAAGGCATGTGCCTTTGGGAGCCATTCGGCTCTTTGGCAACTGCAGAGTGAGCTGCACAGGGTCTCAGGTGAGGCAGTACCAGTGGGGCTGTGGAGACAGGGCCAGGGATCCACATGTGCCTGCCAAATCCTGAGAGCCAGTCCTCCTCCTTGGTGTCTCTCACTGTTAAGGCAGCTGAGGCCCCTGGGTTGTTTCTTTCTGGGTTATAAGCTCCATATTTCCCCACGTCCCTCAGAAGCAGCTGAAGAAGGACTGCTGACACAGAATAAATGTGACATTGGCAGGGAGGTACAACACAGGTCACCAAATAGCAAGCATATCAGTTTGCATAGGAAACATGCTGGCTAGTACTATTGGTGAGCTCTGGCAGCCAGGCCATTACATCAGGAGTATAGTCGTGTTTGCAGAAATGAGAACCCAGTATATGCCCCCTTCCCCTCCCCCACCTCCCTACAGTGCTTCCTACTCAGAGAAGAGAAATCGTGGCAGATGTGATCTTCTGCTTTTCCCTCATGTGTTTTCACTCGCTCTGAGAGCCACACCAGACAAGGATTCACTACTGCTGCCATCAGGCCCTGTCAACCCATTTTCATAAATTACCATCCTTAGGTCTGAGGCTGTATTTCCCAGGTGCAGAATATTCTGCTTTTTTTTTTTTTTTTGCTCCTCTCCCCACAAATGATCTGGCGTCACCTCAGGGGAAGAGATGGCACTTCACATGGGTGTTGTAGGGTACAGAGCAACCTCTGTGATAAGACGGAAGTAGTTGGGGCAGATTCATGACAGCAGAGGAGCAGGGCATCTCAAAAAGTTTGAGGAAGAGAAAGAAGGGTCCCTCTCAATGCCCTGTCTCAGGACTTTGGGATTTCAGCCCTTTTCTGGAACCACCTACTGTACTGGGACCATTTGAAAGAGAGAATGAAGACAAACGTCTCTTGCATCAGGCACTCCAGATAGCTGTGGACCCATTAGAGGCAGCCCACAATGACTGAGAGTCTCCAGTAGCTCACCGTGCTGGGAGCATACCAGGACACATCAGCCGCAGAGCTAATGGAGTTGGCGCTTCATCAACTGCCTTGAGTCCTCCATCTACTTGCCAGAGACAGCTTGAAGCAGCTGGAGGTTCTTAATCTACTCAGATCAGACAATTAGAGACAGAACGAGGAAGTAGCACAGCATTATATCTCTGATATAGGAGGTACAATTTAGCTCATTCTCTCTTACTTTGTCTGCACTCCATTTTGCCTTCAGACCAATCTGCAGACTGCTGCAGAGCTGCACAGGTCACTAGTGCTGATCCTGGAATCCCCCCAGCTGCCCCAGGCTCATGGGATCCATACCCAATACGCTGTCCTGCATGGTGCTCTCCTGCGAGCATGGTCTGGTACACGGTTTTCCTGGGACAGGACCTGCCAAAGGATGAGCACAGCCTGAGCTCCACGCACACAGCTGCTCTGTTGGAGTAGAGCATGACTCAGGAGACTGTATCGAGACAGCAGGGCGGTGGCAAGATCGATAGCTCTTTAGGTAGCTCACTTGTATGCTCTTAAATAAAGTCTTTGTTCAATTAATTAAATATTTTTGTTTGGTTGAAGTGGCATGCTTTTTTTGGCTCCTTAGGGATTTCTGATCCCTTTGCTATCTCATGGTTGCCCCTCCCAGGCCTGGAGCAGTGTAGAGGGGAGGTGTCTCACCTCTTGTGAGTAGAGGGCAGAGGGTCCAGGATCCAGTGCACAGGCAGTACTAGAGGAGGATCTCTGTGCAGAAGGGAGGAATGGAGACAGATATCCACCATGGCTTCATCCTTCAGAGCTTCAGCCTCGTGGCTGTGAGGGCCCCAGCAGACCTTCACCCACCAAGCAGGGGGCTCAGCTACATGGGACACGCAGACAGGGCTACTGCACACATGGATGTCTTCATAGGGTTTAACATTTGTGCCTCACAGTGGAACAGGGTCCAATGTCGGCAACGTGTACCTGAATGGCCAGTCAGCAGGTCTTCTGATCAGCCGGCTTTGTAATGACAGGAGCCTCCATCATCCCATACCACCCGTTAGTACACCCCGAGGCACCATACCGAGGCAGACTTGAAGCTTTGGAATTCAGACTCCACTGGGAAGGAAGCAGCTCCACTTAACATTTGTTTTCCACACTTCTGTTTACTTTCTTTAATTAAAATAGGAGATCACTCACAAAAAAAATACTGCAGCGGCCCCAAATAAAGCAAATTAGATTCTTTTGGAAATTAAGGTCTGCAGGAAGCCAACAGTCTAATTTGTCTTACGTTCACAGACTGAACCCTTCTGTGGATGTAGCTCACAACTCTTCCAAAGGCTCTTCTAACAAAGCAAGGTGGTGGGTAGTGCCCAGCTCCTGGAGGCAGGAGGCATGTGGGGATGACAGGGGCTGTGGTCCCCAGGGAAGTCTCTACCAGGCTGGGCCACTGCAGTTTTGGTTACACAGTTCTTCCTCCACCCTGTGGCCACATTTGGCTTTACAGGCTCTTCCTGAGCAGCCAGGGCCCTGCTGCAGGGTATCCACATGCCACCGCCAGAAGATGTAGGGCCAAAGCCCTTTTGACATTGGCCATCTGGGGCAGGAGGTGGGGGGCACAGGGACAGGTCAGGGAATACATTTGGGGTCTTTTCCTCAACTTTAATGTGTAAGTCCCCATCTGTTTTGAGGCAGGTGTGAGGGACGCAGTTTTGCCAGGTGGTTGGTTTTGAGGCACAACATCCAGTAAATGGGACAGGGTCTGTGGGGCCCTGGATGGCCATGGGGACAAGCAGCCTTATGTCACTCAAAAGCGTAACGTGGCATTACCTGGGAGAGGCTGATTAAATTCCTGTACGAGAACTCTACAATTCCTTGCTGTAGTTACCAAGTAGTCAATTTTACAACTTTATGTAGTCTAGAAGCAGTCTATAAGAAATATAATAAACAACCCGTAATAGTTGCCCTACTATTCTTGTCCACTAATGGGTTAAATGTATGAATTATAATTATAACAATTAAGGTCAAGCACAGTGCAGGAATGAGCTCCATAATAAAAGCTTCACAATAAAACAACTTTCAAGAGCTTTAAAACTGAACAGTTGTGGCTACCCTATAAAAGTAAGGATTTTGAGACTTAAACTCTCCTGAGTTTCAGTGCTCAGAAATTAATTGCTCAGAAAGGTTTTGGGTGCTATTTCCAACAAGTATTTTGACTACAAAAGACATTTCTTGCTGCGTCTCACTCGCTAAATATTAAGACATCCTTTTCAAAGTGGCATCACAGTACACAACAGCAATAGAGGTTAAAGGATAAATAAATGCAATGAGATGTTGTCTTCTGGATGGGAACTCGGCTGTAGTGTTCTGTTTACAAAGATCTGACCCTTTTTGTACAAGTCTTCATGGGATTTGTCACTTTTTGGCAAATTCTCCTTGCCTGAAATTCTCATTGTAGAAACAGTGTACAGCTGTGCCTCCAGAGGTGCAGGTCCCCAGCTGGGAGGACCTGGGAAGAGGCTTGTGGTGCAGCTGCCAGCACATTCCCACCAACCCTGGCACCTGAAAGCCATGGCAGGTTACGCTCTAGGTCACTTTTTGAAGGACTCACCTGCGCTCCTGGTTTTCACTATTTTCTTTTTTTTTTTTCTTTGAAACTATGCAAACAAATATATAAATAATCATCTCCTGGGGAAAACAAGCAAACAAACAAACCCTGCAACTTAGCACCAAGAGGTTAGCCAGCAGTGCTGTGAAAGTTGACTGTGAACCATGTCGGGACTCTGTGTACCACTGAGAAGCATGTCTTCCTGAGCCCAGTGCTGAGAAGGTTGCATGGATATTATTTTCTTGAAAATAGACAGCAATGCTTCTAGGTAAGATCAGGACTTGCTCAGAAAGCACGGTGCCAGACATAGGCATATTTAGAAAGAGCCTGTCGAAAAGGGACACAGCTCCCCACCTGCAGAATGACTTCTCCAGAGTAAACAGTAGCAGTGGCACTGCTTCTTTGCATCACTTCAACACTTTTCAAGAACATCACTATTAACAAATCTGTTGTCCCATTTAAACTTAGTGCTAGAAAGCATTCAGGAATGGAAGATGCAGTGGGAGCTTGCTTTGCAAATAGATATGGTAATACCACTTAAGAAGACGTAGCAGGCAGAAGGCTGGTGTGGGATAAGCGTGACACAAATCTGCAGAATTTAAATTCCCCTACTCTTTCAATTTAAAAAATAAGCTTTTTAAGCAAACAGTTACTTAAACATCTTTAGTGCTCATTTGATGGTAGAACTGAAATGAGATCTGAAGCTCCCAAGGAGTCCCTAAAATCTTGTCATTTATCCCACATGCCTGAGGCTACAGCATGCACCATGAGTGTCTGTCATTTCTGTGGACTTTGCTGTGATAAATACAATGGCCCCAGCTCTCGTTTGTATTAATGCCATATTAGTGTCAAGGGGTCATCTGTTTCTTATCAAGGTTTAGGAGCGTGGAAAATAGCAAAGCAATCATAGACAGGCACATGGTAATTCTCTCCCCGTTTTCTGAAGAGAAACATGAAATGGAGAAGAAGAAAAAGGTGGATTTGCTGAATTCTGATCATTACACTGGAAACAAGTGCAATGCTGTATTTACTCAGAGCATTTAAGGGTAGATGATATCACTAGAGCGTGTAATCTAACCTCCTGCACATCACAAGCTGTTAACGTTCACACAGTCATTCCTATATCAGGCTTCATCACCTGAGTTTGACTAATGCTTATTTTCAGAAAGCCAGTTACTGTGCTTTTGAAGGCCGAGAGAAATGAAGAATTTGCTGCTTTTATTAGCAACTTGTTCCAGTGACTAATCTCAGTCTTAAAATGCATGCCTTTTCTGCGGTTTGAAGCAGTCTAGCTTCCATTTTTTGTGTTGCCTGTTACACTTTCCCTCGCTAGATTAAGAAGCCTATTAATTCCCAGTATTTCCTCCCTGGGAAAATACTGATATATTTGAAAATCCATTTGAAAATTTGAAGACACTGGTATATATGAAAATCCATTTGTAGTGCATTAAAGTAAAACTGCCCTGTGTCTTTTCTCTAGGTGGATAAACACAATTAATGTTTCAAGAATAGGAATAAGAACAGCAGATTTTTCCAACCCCCAATATATTAAATGTTACTTTCATCATTAGAGAAAAGTTACTCAGCATAGACTGAAACCAGCCAGGAGCAAAGCTGCCTTCAGTGGTTTTTCTGCTTGGCCAGCCTATGTTGGTGGACTGGAACAGGGAAGAGGGGCAATTACAGTCTTGGAGAAGGAGATATTTTCTCATGTCAGTTTTCATGTTGTGACACTTCATCCTGATTTTTACCACAAATTTTCATTCTCAGATTGTACTTTTTTCTTCCTAACTAATTGGAGATTTCCCCCTTCAGTATTCAGAAAAAAGTCCCAAATGCTTATGCCACAAATCCTCATGTAGTCCTTGTAAGTAAATGGCAATTTGTTCTCTAGAGCAAAGCCAAAGTGACCATGTACTTTCATAAGATCTGCTATACCCGAGACTTCTGTCTTGACTTATGTTCAATGAATATACTGCTGATCTTCCCTGGCATGCTATGAATGATTATGCATTGTTGAAATTAAATTACATCTGCAATATTTTGTAGTGGGTTTGAGATGTTGATTTTTTTTTTTTAAAGCATTAACAAGAGCTGTATATTGCCTACAAATCTTAGTGGGGTGGGGTGGTTTGGTTTTTTTTTTTTTGTAATTTGAATGAAAAACAACAAATAAAATGAGAAAAATGTATTCTATGATTCAGCATTCTTGGTGGTTTTATTTATTCATTTATGCCTCTTTCCTTGTCTTGTACCTTGTAATGTGTCTCCTGGCCATTAATTAAAATTATTGTAGTTCCTCTGTTCAGATAGGAACCTTGTTTAATTTAATTATGTATCTTTCCCCTTGCTGTATTATAAAATCCCTGTGCTTACTTGTAGCTTCTCACACTTGCATATTATGTGGCAGCACTGGCAGTGGGAAAATGGAGGGAGGGTGCTGAGGAACCCCCCATGCCCCAGCCAGGAGCTTGCTCATGCCACTTTCCACCAGCACCTTTGGCCTAAGGAGGAGCTGTATTAAATCTGTTCTTCACTGGATGAGGGACAGGTTTGGGTTTTTTTCCCTGTAAGCACTCTGCGAGTGGTTTTCAGTGCAGATTGCTTAAAATCTCCCATCCCCTCTACCCCTAGCTAAAATCCAGTTTGGTATTTAAAAGGACTAGATCCTTCCAACATTTTTGCTGGCCTCCATGTGAACTGGTCTCTTAAGAGGGCTGAAGCATAGCTGAGTGCTGATCTATTGGTTTTTCAGAGCCATTGGCTAGGAGTAGCTGAATATTGACATTGAGTAGCCCGGGAGTCGATTTGGGCTGGGGAGGAGAAGGTCCTGCTCCGTCCCAGCAGCTGGCCTTGGCCACCTTCAGCACCTCTTTCACATGTATTTCTGCCCCTTTCCCGGAGCATACCCTTCCTAACCCCTGGCTCTTCTCCTGTTCCTCCCCTCCCGGCTTGCTCTCCTCCTTCTTCAGTAAGAGCCAGATTTCTTCCTCAATGCCTTTTTGCATCCTGGGCACTAGGCGGGAAAGCACAAAGATCCCCAAAGACTCCCTGGCTTGCAGGTAGCAAAAGCTCCTCAATTCCTTCCCAGTTTCTTCAAAGCTGGAAGAAACAAGTAAAGGGAAAATCCTGGTCTCCCACCCTCCCCCATGCTGAGCCCTACACAGTTCCTGTGCCCTGCAGCTCCGAAAATCCAGCCCAGCTTGAGCTGCCCATGCACAAATGGCTTCTGTTTTGTTTTCCACATGTGGCTCTTGCAGAGCTGAGCTTTACTCCAGACGTACCATGGAGTCCCTCAGTGCTACGGCGCCGGTGAAATGATTCTCACATTTTTTTTAAATACAAAGAAAATACGCTTTCTTCCTAGTCCCACTTAGAGAAATGAATTCTTTTGCCTGAACATATCCTGCCAGATAATTTCAGCAGATGCTGACAATTGGCATGGAAAATCTGAGACTGAAATGGATTCATGGTAAGCACTTGTATAAAGGGAATTTATCATTTACACACACGTGTGCACACACGTGTGTGTGTGCATGCGTTTGTGCACACAGATGCAAGCCTGATGTGTATAGTTGTTAGAGCAGATGAAGCCGAAGGGAGGAAATTAGATTAAAAATAAAGTGAAGTTCTTTGAATGACACAAGCATGGTGCAAGGAAACATTTGCAAAACTATATGACAACATGAAATCCCCCAAACTCTCTGAAATAGAGCGAAATCAACACAATTCAAGAAAATTCTTTCATTTGGTGCTTTGTATTGCACCATCTGCTGATTTATTCTTTTGCTGCCTTTCTTGCAAGCTCTGCCTAGAGGAAAACATGCATTTCTTTATTATGGCAACGTTCACTGATGGTCCAGATGTACCAACTCAGTCCCAAATGTAGTTTGCTTTTCACCTCATTTTACAGGAGTCATAGCTCCCATTGCACCTGCCCTGCAGGTGCAGTTGCTTCCAGTCATGTGGTGCACTGTATCCTGTTGTCAGGCAATGGATGCCCAGTCTCAGAGGTTATGAAGACCTGTATTTTCTCCTCTGCACCACTGCAACATGCTGACAACATCTGGAACAGAACCTCTGTAGCAAAGGGACAAAGTTGGGGCCAAAGTATTCTTGACTGAGAAGAAGCAGGCACCAAGAACAGATCCAATGACTTCGCAATGTGATCACACTTTGCCTTTGAGAAAGCATTTCCACCCTAACCTACACAGACAGACCTCAGAGCCCGTTACTCCCAAATACATCTGTCTGCTGCGACGGAGAGCTGACTCCAGAAAGAGAAACGTGCTATTGCGAATGATCTGCCTTTCTTGCAAGCTCTGTCTAGAGGAAAACATGCATTTCTTTATTACGGCAACGTTCACTGATGGTCCAGATGTACCAACACAGTCCCAAACGTAGTTTGCTTTTCACCTCATTTTACAGGAGTCGTAGCTCCCTGTAAAACTGCAGTTGCTTCCAGTCACGTGGTGCACTGTATCCTGTTGTCAGGCAATGGATGCCCAGTCTCAGAGGTTATGAAGACCTGTATTTTCTCCTCTGCACCATTGCAACATGCTGACAACATCTGGAACAGAACCTCTGTGGCAAAGGGACAAAGTTGGGGCCAAAGTATTCTTGACTGAGAAGAAGCAGGCACCAAGAACAGATCCAATGACTTCGCAATGTGATCACACTTTGCCTTTGAGAAAGCATTTCCACCCTAACCTACACAGACAGACCTCAGAGCCCGTTACTCCCAAATACATCTGTCTGCTGCGACGGAGAGCTGACTCCAGAAAGAGAAACGTGCTATTGCGAATGAAATCTGTTCAGGAGTTTGCTGTGGCTTTCAGGGGGAATGTGCTCGGATACAGCAATGGGTGGCAGCATACACTTCTGGCAGATCCGTGTTGGGCTGCGCTGGCTGAGCCTGCTGGACCCGGCAGCTGCGCTCTGCTGCATGCCAAGCAGCCCCGCAGCCCCACTGCGCCGCCGGGCACGGGGGGAGGCTGCAGCTCTTCCACTGCACGCCGCCTGCCTTTGGAAAGACACCCAGGAGGGCAAGCCGGGAAGGAGATGTGATGTATTCCTGTCATTCCTCATGCTTTCCAGGCCAGGAAAATGGGACTGCCAAGTACTTTTTCCCTCCCGTTTGACAGAGCCAAAAAGAACTGCAGAATTTAGTGCCTCCCCAGACTCTCCCTCCACACAGTATTCAAAGGCATCCTTCAATCTATCTCCTTCTGTGTTTGATTCTTGACCAAGAAGGGTAGGAGAGCCACATTTATACTTACTTATTATACTGGTGTTGTGGTTTAACCCGGCAGGCAGCTGAACACCACCCAGCTGCTTGCACACTCCCCCCTCCCTCAGTG
The DNA here is from genome assembly GCF_000687185.1 of Egretta garzetta. NCBI lineage: Eukaryota > Metazoa > Chordata > Aves > Pelecaniformes > Ardeidae > Egretta > Egretta garzetta. The sequence goes on from NW_009258947.1 coordinate 716,451, forward strand.
GGATGGGGGAAAGCATGGGAAACGGAGTAAAACCCAAGGGTTGAGATAAAGAAAGTTTAATAAAACAGCAGAGGGAAAGAATAACAATAACAATAATAGTAAGAAAATATACAGAATATACAAAACAAGTGGTGCACAATGCAATTGCTCACCACCCGCTGACCAATGCCCAGCCCATCCTGAGTGGTGATCCCTCTCCCACTAACAACTCCCTCCAAAATGACATCATATGCTATGGAATAGCCCCTTGGCCAGTTGGGGTCAGCTGTTCTGTCTGTGCCCCCTCCCAGCTTCTTGTGCACCTGGCAGAGCAGGGGAAGCTGAAAAGTCCTTGACTGGTGTAAGCACTGCTCAGCAACAACTAAACCAGCAGTGTGTCATCAACATTCTTCTAGTACTAAATCCAAACCACAGCACTGTGCCAGCTACTAGAAAGAAAATTAACTCTATCCCAGCTGAAACCAGGATAACTGGTTATACTGGTTCATTTAGCTAAATGTAAGGAACAGTGAGGTTCCTTCCGGAATAAGGTAAAATGAAGCAAGAAGGGTCAAAGGAGGTTTGCTTTTAACCAGAGCTGCACAGGGAGGGAACTCCCAGGCCCCTGGTAGTGTCCGTCTGTTTAGAGCAAAAGGAAGCAACAGTTATACCTTTTGAGAGCTCCAGAAAGGGGGGCAGATTAGCAGAGAGAGCATGGTGAGATGACTGCCAGCCCCTCTTATGCTTTCTGAAATCCAGATCTCCCTGTGGAATTGTAAGTTTATGCAAGGAGAATCACAGCAAGTTAGAGCCTGTTTTGATTATAATCATCTCTCATTTTTAGCTACTGAAAATAAGCTTGTGACTGAAAAGCCACTATTGTTCCCCACTATCCATCTCTGACATCTCCCACCCACTTCCCCAGGAACCATTTCCCCCATATATTTTACCTTGCAAACTACACCCTTTCATGAATTGACTCAGGATTATCACTCATCTTGTTCCTGAACTCACCTACCCTTTCTCAACAGGGGAAAATACAACACCAGCTGCACTGGAAGCCTTTAATCTTTCTTCAAAAAAGCCAAGGGTCCCAATGTAGCATCAGACACTAGATAACAAGACAGATGATCTGTGATGAGTATTTACAGATACTTCATTTGTGACCATAAAAACAAGTATTAAGCAGCCCATGGGCCAGCTATTCCATCTGCTTCCCAGAAGAGAAAAGTTTGGTCCCAGAAAGAAGCCAAGGAAGGGTCACAATCTGTTAGGTCTCACAAGGTAAGTGCCGTCGAAGTGGAACACATGTCGCAGATGATAACCATGCCCCAGAGGCTTCTGACAACAAGTCCTTCAAGTGGCTGTGAAGTGCTGCTGCCTGCTCCTCAGGTCCTCCTCTGCGCAAACCCCAGCCTTTCGCCATATCACCTCATCCTCCTCTGACACAGTTCATCCAAGGGCAGCCCCCCCCTGACTTACAGCAGCATTTTGGTTACACTTGTTTTACTTTGATATTTGCAGGCAAACAAGCTGGGAAACGCCACGCGCGGGGAACCTCCCCTCCACGTCTGCTGTCACGGCTGGGGGGCGCGTGGCCTTAAACGCCCCTTCAAACTGAAGGGAGAGATCCACCTTTATCTCCAGGTATTAGGCTTTGGTTACTACATTCACAGGTCCTCCTCTGCGCAAACCCCAGCCTTTCGCCGTATCACCTCATCCTCCTCTGACACAGTTCATCCAAGGGCAGCCCCCCCCGACTTACAGCAGCATTTTGGTTACACTTGTTTTACTTTGATATTTGCAGGCAAACAAGCTGGGAAACGCCACGCGCGGGGAACCTCCCCTCCACGTCTGCTGTCACGGCTGGCACACGCGTGGCCTTAAACGCCCCTTCAAACTGAAGGGAGAGATCCACCTTTATCTCCAGGTATTAGGCTTTGGTTACTACATTCAGAATGTAAAATCCAAGGAAGTATTACAGCTTCTTACTAATTATTACAAATGAGGAGGCTCTTGTAAATTTTGTTTATTCCATGTCACATTAAATGAGTCAATTGACAGAATGCGTTTTGGAAAGATTATCTTGGGACAATGGAGTGAATCTGGGTGGAAGAATACAAGATCTTGCATTTCTTATATAGCAGTTAGTCTCAAAATGATAAAACTACCTGTCCTAATTCAGGCTGGAAGGTGTCAAAATGCATGAGTTAGTGCGTCTCACATACAGACTGTTTTCTGGCACAATACATACATGTATATTTGATTCAGGATCTGGCTTTAGGGATAGATGCATAATGTGAATTAACTAAAAAATACTTTTTCACCATGAAGCAGAATTATCGTAAAATCCTGTTTCAAATCAGCTAAATTAATCATATATTCCTAATAAACAAAGCACAAAGAATATATCACATTTATGTTTGGTTTGGTCTATAGGTTTTCCCTTTGCTCAGCCCTATTCTCTTCAGCTTTCTTTTCAGTTTCCTCTTTCTGTGACTTAGACAAGCAAATGGTTTTATCCTGAGACACAGACGTGCACAAACCACACCAAATATAAATATTTGTCATTTAAAAACAGTAAATGTTTATAAAATTTACAGTTGATCCTTTTTTATTTCTGCATGGATAAATATATACATACATATTATATATATACATACATATTATATATATACATATATGTGTATATATATATACACATACACACATACAAAGCCACATAAACTCATAGAAATATATAAATATAAACATTCATAAAATTATAAATACCAGCTTTTTTTCTGAGATGTTGTTAATGCTTCATACATTTATAAATATTTTAGAAAATTTACTTTGACGAATTCAAACCCCAAAGCATAACATTCATCTGCTTCCCTCACTGTTCACTCATGATTTATTTCCTATCTGGCACAACTGATTTATCACCTCTATTATGATTGGGTTTATGTCACTTTTTAATACTTAGAATCCTTGTTTTTTACCAAAGCTAATTTCTGTTTTAAAATTTGTTTGAACCAGTCTATTACCATAGACTCCTCAAGGATCTGCATTTAAATTGATTTGTCATTATTTTCCATTCCATTGACCTAAGCCCTGTCCTCCAAATATTTTGGTGCCAAGCTCTGCAGCGAGCATGATGAGATGCAGTTGCAAGGAGACAAACTGAGTACGGCAGCAACGGGTACACAGCCCTTCCAATAAGCAAGCCCCTCGGTGTTTCCATGTATTGCCTAAATAGCTCACACCTATGCAGGCGAATTAGTGTGGGTCATGAAGAATAAGGTAGCCACACAACAGCCAGAAGGACTTTCTAGGAGATTTTGGCTGAGCATGTTACTTCTACGCCTGGTCAGGATCTGAGCTTCCATTTGGCAGTAGAGGCTGAGGTGACGTTACTCCTCATGTGGAGCAGAAACTTTCTTTTGATTTTTCCCCTAATTGCAACATCTTAAGGAGCCCAGTGCCTGCTAATAATAAAAAGGGGTAGAACATTACTGACTCAGATACTATCGCCAATTTTTAAAAATCCCTTTATTTAGTGTTAAGGCCTTTTCTTCAAAAGCAGCCCAGCTTCATTCATTTGCGATCTGGCAGACCCATAATACCCAGGAGAAGAAGCAGAGATCCCTGAACACTCACCTCCCCAGGCGCTGAGGTACGCGTGAGCAGGGCGATGCCGGGGAACCAGCCGTGGCCGCGAGCCAGGCAAGCCTCTCGCTTCCATCCGCCTGGTCACCTTCTCCTTCTGGGAAGAGCTGGGGAACAGCTCTCTGAGCAGCACTTGCAGCTTTGGCAGGGGAATACCTCTTTTACACTTGCAAATGGCCAGTTGTTTATAAATAGAGTGTTAAGGGAGGTGGGGGAACTGGTGATCTGGGCACATCTCTTTTGGAGCGGAGCATGTGTGCAGCCCAGATGGTGGGTGATGGTTCCTGTGGCTCTCCGGGGTGTTCAGACATGTGGAACACATCCGCAAGGTTGTACAGGGTATGCTGGCTACCTGGTACTACTCAGTCCTTGAGCTAAATATTTTTTTTCCAGGATTTTCTAGCCTTATCCAAACAAACAAAAAGCAGCTAGACTTTTATGCTAATTATAATAATAACAACCTCCTTCCAGGGAATGGGGAAACAATTGCAGTAACTGTTTGTAACAGCCTCTTTGTGGTGAAACAAGTCTGAACTTGTTTCCATTTTCTGAACTCTGTTCACTTAGGTCATGCTTTCTAAATCTCTTATAATCATTGTTGCTTTCTTCTGAATTTTCTCCACGTGCTTCTCAATTCCTCTAAAAGAGGATTTAATGCTCTAACCAAGACCTTATCAGTACTGAACAGAGTGAAGCAAGAACCTCTCTGTAGCATACAGGAGACATTCCTGCATCCCCAGAATCTGGCTTGCCACTTTCTCAGTGGTGTGACTGAGGACTCAGTCATTCAGTGTCACTTTTAGGTATCCTGAAATGCTGCTGCCTATCTATCTGTCTCACTCATTCACATTATGTGTTTGAGCATTTGCCTGAGGTTCAGGGGGTAATTTCTGCCATCCCAGAGAGCACTTGGGTGGAAGTGGCTAAGTTGAAGATAGTGAGATTCAGACAGCCTATCCCACCCTTGCCCAAACATGACGGTCTGGTTCCTAAATGCAGGCAGCCAATCACACAAAAAGTGTCCTGCCTCCTGCCCCAGCCCTGCTGTGGTTCAAACCTCGGGGAGAGTCACGCACAGCCTCCTCCTGCATCCTGAAACGGGCTCACCCTGTTAGAAGCCCTTAGACACTTGACATGCAGCAAAATGCAGTGGCTGTGGAGATTGCTACTGAGCAGCCTGGGTGGAAGAGGATGAGCCATGCCTTGGATACCCATGTTTGATTTTTGTGGATCTGAAGACTTCTGCCTTCTACGGGTAATTTGTTTTAGCTTGGCTTGCAATGTCAAGTCCAATAATGCGTGTGCACCACAATTTAAGATTGTGTATACATGGATGATTACACAGTACGATAATTTGTTAAGCCACACTAATTTAATGATATGCTAATACATTTACTATTAGATTTCCCTGTTCTTTAAGAGCATGTGATTTAGCTTGTGTTGATTTAGCATCAGGTTGACTCTTATTTAGCTTGTGATCCACCATAGCCCACATCTTGTTTGCTCTACTTTTTCTTAAAGAGATATTCTGTCACATCTGAGCTTGATCACAGCTTTTCAGCATAGCATTCTGCATTTTTTCTTCTCTGATCTTCATCACATTGGATTCAGTAAGTGTGTCCATTTTTTTGGGATCACTTTGAGTTTTGATCATATCCTCTCTAGAACCTGTAGCCACTCCGAGGTCCATATCATATGATTAATGAATGTTATGGTTTTTAGGAAATCATCGAAGTTGTCAAAGAAATTACTGACTAGTGCTGAGGCCAGATTTTTGCAAGATTCTCCCACTTCAAAGGCCCTTCAGATTTCACAATGGGTCAAGGATATTTGTCTATTTAAAATAATATTTTCAGCAGCATCAGATTTAATTCTACAGCAATTTTATTTAGACAATATTTTTCTATATTTATGTAAAAGTTTTACATCACAACTGTATCAAAAGCCTTAAAGAAGTGAAGATCTATCACAGCCTACTCTTTTTACCTAATCCTGTCAAAGAGGAAAATTAAATTGGTTGGCACGATGGGATGTCGGCAAATCAGTGTTGCCTATTTTTTATCACCATATTATCGTCTAGCTACTTATAAATTGATTGTTTAAAAATTCACGGCAGAATCTGCCCAAGGATTATGTTAGGGATGCAGTAGGTTATATAAGGCACTTGTCTACATTTCAAAATTTTCACACTTCAGCTGTGCTGCCACGGTTAAAACAATAACAGCCTTCCACAAACCCTCTGCCAGTGTCAGTGCAGTTCAACTGGAATAAATATGCTAATTCCAGAGCATGTATTCTGCACCCGATTATTTGGTTCAGCAACTGAAATAAAATATGCCACATCTATGCTCCAGCTTTATTGACCTTACTAGTTCATCAGCAATGACTGCCCTCATTTATATGGGTATGCCTATAATACTAAGGCTGACACGCAGCCATCTGTAATACTGTTGTACAAGAAATGGCTTGCTTGTTAGTCCTGAGATCCTTTCCAGATTGCAGGAAGGATCACCCTGTTTTAGGGAACTCACGAAGGCTAAGACAAGCTAAATAGTTACTGGAATTTCAGCTAGAAGTGATCAAGGCCTTTCTTAGTTGTAAAGTATCAGTAGAGAACTGCTATGAGTGATGCTCTTGGTCATAACATCTACTGTTAGGAGACAGACAAAAAGAAGCACTAAGCTGTTCTAATGACCTCTCTCTAAAAAATTTCATTTTCATTAGAACTGCTGACATATAGCTGGAAAATTTTGAGCCTTCCACAACAAGTATTAAAGATGAAAATTCCTTTATACAAATAATGAGCCAGCAGAGTACTGAATCTTTAATTTTATTGGTCTTACTGCCAAGACCTTTCACAGCTTCTTCATATACCACCTGTCCATGGTGTACCTAGCATCATTCATTAATTACGGAGATGTCAGCTTCCACCTCCAGTTGACTCATGATGCCAAAATTCATCATCTCTGTGTTAAATTTGCAAGCAAACATCTTTCTTGGACTCCCTCCCTGCTTGGAAAGAGATCCCTGAGGGTATCTTCCAACCCACTTCATTATTCTCTCTTTTTCTGATGGCTATGAAACAATTGACAACTGCCGGGCTGCTGGGCTGCTGCAACCACTGCTCTTCATTTTAATTAATAGCATCTCACTTTTCCTTCAGTTTCTCTCCTGCATCTGCCTATCCGTTCTTTCTCACCTAACAGTTGGGTTGGGTTGTAAACTCTTTGTGTTAAGGGAAATAATTTTGTAAATGTACAATATTGTCTTGGTCCATAGCTGGGGCCCTGAAGTGTTACGATGGTATAGAAAATAAATGAGCAATAAAAATCCAATGTTTCAAGCAACTAAGCACTTTTCTATGCCAAATAAATTCATATTTGTTATAGTATTTATGGTAACTCCTTTATTTAGACTCAGAGAGTCCACACATCTTTGTTTCATGCCTACCATGGCTTCTGTCTTATCAAGAAGTGTGGCCAATGCAAAGTATTGATCAAATTTTCTGCTGGGATGCTAAAGCCATTCCCAGAAGGAGACTTGTCTGCCCTGGAAGGGGCTGAAAAATATAAAGGTGGCTAAAAGATCTTTTTGGCTGTTCTGTTGCAAACAGCAAAAAACCCCCCCCACAGAGATGCTCCCGGATTTACCTTTCCAAAACAAATTCTTTCAGATACTTCTGCCCAACAATGGCTGCTTACAAATAATTCAGTTTTGGATGTTTGACATGCAAAAAAGGCTATTATTCTTTCTGTTAGTGACACACAATGGTCTGATTCAAAATACCTATAGTATTAATGACTATAAATCAGAACACATCGATAGCATTGCATAGCTGATTCCATTATTTGCCAAATTTCTTCAGATTTTAAACGTCTTCCTTTGAATTCAGGTAAAACCCTATCAGAATTATTTTATTGAGAATTAATTTCCTGACACTCAAAAGGCTACATGTTTAAAGTAATAATTTAGTGTGGTCTACAAATTGTCTGACTGGAAATGGCATATTTTAAGTAATGCAAAATTTAAAATGTAATAAAGAGTGTACTCTATTTTTCTCAAAAAATTTAATTGCGGAATTATTTACAGGAGATGAACATAAACAATACATAAACCAGTTGAAAGAGGCAGCTTCATAAAAGAGCCATGGGGCAAAATAGTGAAGCACATTTTCTTACAATCAGCTGGAGGTGAGTAGAGAATCATGAAAAAAGAGTAACTCAATAGTAAAACAATTCTCAAATATGTCTTCAAAGTAACAAATAACATTCTGGTAAAGAAGATATTACTGAGAAGCAAGAAATTATTGTAGCAATGAAACAACATACTGTACATTCAATTCAGGTATCCTGCATGCTACTAAATAGAATTTATCAAAAGAACCATAAAAGCATGAGAAAGAGAATTACATAAAATAGTTTAATTCTAGTGAAGTGTAGCTTTATACAGATGGCGGATATTTGGCACTCAGTTCATCCTCATTGTTGATATGATTTCTTATGTATATATATTTATATATATTTATATATACTTTTAATGATAACTAAACAGCTAATTTCCTGGTTCTAACATTCCTTGAAATTCTATAGGAGGCATTTAATTTAGTCCTTAGGCCACACTTGATTATTTTGGCATGTCACATGGTAAATGAAAGTATGAGTTTTGTCTCTGTACAGAAAATCCTGCACAGTCATAGTGGCTTTTCTTCAGGAAAGAACAGTTCTAGAGCAGTATAAGTCAGGCTACTTGAAAGGGAAATTTTCTTAATTCAGGAAATTAATATATAAAGCAGACTAAAGAACACATACATGCTGAGCCCTTTTAAAAGGAGATGGCTGTACTATTAAACCTCCAAAGGGTAAATCAAAGCATGGATATGAGCATGTGGATTCCACGGGAAATTATAAAGACAACTCTTATTTCTTTGTGAGGACTATAATCAGAGACTTGAACCTACGACCAAGCCCTCGGCTTGATTGTGACCTATCTGAAAGGAAGAACTATATCCTACAAAGTAATTATGCACTTGCTAACTTGAGTGGTCAGTCCTTCCTACCTCAGCAGGACTTACCGAGTCAGATATTGATCTGAATTATACTGATCCGGATCTGACATTTCATTCTGATTTCAGTTTCTTAGCATTGATCCTAATTCAACCGAGATCAGAACTTAGCCCAAAGCTCTGCAATAATTAATCTCACAAATAAGAAACTTGTATGACAGTTTAGCTTAGGGAATGGGAAATGCTGTGTTGAATGAAAGAAGAATAAAGGAAGGAGAAGAAAAATCCTCACTAATGGGCTGTGTTGATGAAGAACGACCATACCTTCAAATAAACCTCCCCCTCGGTAAAAATATTAATGGTTTTGTACTAGAGAAGTAAAAAAATCCTGTCCAACAAAACCAATTTAGAAAAATAACAATTTGGCCTTAATAAAATAGAGAATTAAATTGCCAGCTGATGAAAGCTGTTCTGTGTTTGCTCAGCTAAAGAGCAAGCCGTGTAGACATACTAATTTACATTATCTATGATCTGACTTCAACAGCCCCGTTCTGTTTCAGCAATGAAAGGTAATGGGAGAAACACCCATGTGTGGAAAGGTGGGACCGTGAACATGCAATCTTCTTCTGTGATCATCATTTACGACATGCAATACGTATTTAATGAGAAGGGATCTGGAATATGGTCTTTAGATATAACGAGTGCCATGGCCTCTTGCAGCTATTAGAATTTTATTTCGTTAAGAGGAGCTGAATCAATGTGAATATGCTGGCCAAATTCTCTTTTGGGCAAGTTTCCATTTCAATTTCAGTTTTATACTTGCTGTCCTGAACAGCCTATTATGTAGTTAAACAGCTGCAGCATTACACCATAGAGGTAGCTGCATTTCAGAGATAAATTAAGCAATTTTTGTATATACAGAGGCCTTAATTCCTGCCAGGACTCTGTCTATGCATATGAGTATGCCATAAAACAGCTGTTCCCAAAATACGGTCCCTGGAGGTGAACACGGTGACTAGGTGCAGAATGGCCATGGGGCTGCACTAGGCAGTGAACCTGCCATGGCTGTCAGTGCTGGGGCTGAGCTGCAAGAATGTGGAATGATCTACAGGAACGTGGGTGTTGACTGGTCCTGGGTCCAACTGTCTGGGACCATGACACAGAAAAATTGTTGTGTGTATATATATATATATATGTATGTATGTATGTATATATGCTCCTTATGGTATCTGCAGTATGAACTGGCTGCCTCTAGTCTGCCTCTCCTGCCAATGCTGAGAGAGGCATCCCCATTGCTCTGCCATACAAAGAAACCTTAGGGTTAGAGCTGAGACCCAGTAAAGAGCAGCTGCCCAAACCAAAGCATAACCCTTATGCCTAAGTCCTGTGCCTCAAGTTATCCCTCGTGTTAGCTTGGCCTGAGGGCAGGCTTGGGGAGAGAACAGGGTGCTTGGCAGCTACACCATGGGAGAAGGCTGCTTTTGCAGCACGTGCCCCAGATCGATCTCTCCAAGAAAGCCATGGGGGAATGCACTTGCAAAGGAGAGAGTTGCCAAGATCTCTGACCGAGAGGGCTCAGCTGCAGGTGCCGTCAGCTCTCACACCTGGCACTGGCCAGGGCCCTCCCAGGGGAGCTCCTCCACCCCAGGGACCCTCACTGAATGAACAGCAAAAGAAGACATTGTTCTGGAACCTTAATCTGATGCTTTTTGTTCCCTGCCTACACCCTGGAGGGATGGTATGAGCATTGCCCTTGCCTCTTCTTTGCTCAGGTCTTCCTCTTGGTTCAGTGAGTCTTTGCTTCTCCTTCGGCACAGCCTCAGACCGCAAGGGTCCTCCTGGGTGCTGGGAGCGTGGTATGGAAGGAAACTCCCTGGCAGTGTGGGGACAGGCGGGAGAGCCCCCAGCATCCCGCTGTGCCAGCTCACTGGGCTATGGGCAGGGTAACCTGCCCCAGCTGCAGCCCAGCCTGGAGCTTGTGTGTTAGCTAATAAAGTGCTTGGAGATCCTTCTGGAGGAAAGGCACTATATAAATGTTAGTGTTGACCTGTCACACACTGGGAAACACCTGTCTAATCATTAAGGGGTTTGCTGATATTCCTCACCTCGAATGCTGCTTGCGGGTGGTATCACTACATCGTAAGATGCTCTGGGAACAGTAACGGCAGTAATGCTGCTTCACATTTCGTTTAAGCTCTCTGTCTAATGCTAAGGCTCCTGCTACACAGGATTTCACAGCTTTTTAGTGCACACAGCTTGACACCTGGAGCTACCAGGCCAACTTCAGATCTCAAATTAACATACATGAACCAGCACTTGGTGGGTCAGCCTCCAGTGTTCCCTCCCACTGGCGCCAACGCTGAAACGCTGAGGAGGATGTCAAACCCACCGGTCGGGCAGGGCAGGCTCAAGGCTTTGGATGCAAAGGGCTGAGATGGGTTGATCTGGAGGCACGCCGCTCCGGGTGCAGGGGGCTGGGGTTGACCTGCATGGGGAGGGTGCCAGGAGCCTCTCAAGGGCATTGCTCCCAGCAGGGCATAAGGAGACCGCGGGTCACTTACGGCACATCATCATGTAGCAGTTATGTCTTTTCCTTGCAAAACCACCCAATGACCGAGCATTCCCTCACTTCATACTAGATGAAGTGCTGAAGAAGATGAAACTAGAGTAATAATTTACTGATACAGCAGGACATGGGCTTATTTTAAAACAAATAATTTCCATTATATTAAATGTTTTATATATATATATATATGAAATCCACACACCTTCCTATGCACGCTTTAATTCCTTCCTGATTGATCTCAAATCTAACATAGTGACAAGGTTTAAGCATGAATTAAAATGTCATTTTTTGGTATTAAACTGTACAACATTATTAGTCTTCATACACTGCCAAAGGCCATTCTGATCAGGTCGACAAGAAATAATAAAACAATTCATAATGTACTTCACCAATTTACAAAGAATTTCAAATCTAAAAAAATATACAAACCAAAAAATAAGTATGGCGAATATCAACAATTTTACCAGTCAGGCCTTTTTCTTTATTTAAATTTTCAGAATTCTGTTTATTATACTTGTGTTTTACAGGCAATGAAGAAATGAACAAAGACTTTCTATAATTTTCATCTGTTCAAATAAATATTAGTCTAATCAGTATTCAATTAAACACTAGATTATTTTGTTATATCCAGCTGTTCTGTGTGGGTCTACACCATGAAGTCTCTAAGCAGAAAGCATTCCACTTTCTATCTTTATGGTTATTTATGTTCCTCCTGTGTTGGTTTTGTAACTGAATTTTATTTTTATGATGTGGGGTCAGATTACAATTGATCTGTTTATATGTTTATTACCACATGCTGTGTTTCTCATGTCAGGGACTGAAGCAATTTGACTTTGATTTATTTGCAACACAAGTATGATAAGCATGATGTTCTTTTTCTAAACTAACCAGATGTACAATATGTAAATAGAAATGGCTTATTTGCCTTTAATGATAGAATGTTACCTGTACAAGAATTTAATATATTGCACTTTGAAATGTAACATGCACAGATAACATATTATCAGATTTTTCAGTAGGCGTCTAGTTTGCTTTTGATTCTTTCTTTTTTTTTTTCTTTTTCTTTTTGGAACAAAGGTGGAACAAACAGAAACCATAGGTATCCAAAGCTTATATTGAACTTTTTTTCATAATGGCATGGAAAATGTAAAATACAGGGTTGGCGTCATTCACGCAGGACTATTTTTGCCTGACAACATCCAATAAACCTTTAACATTTAAAAAAACTATCAAAATATGATTCCAAAATGAAAGATTTAGATGGACTGGTCCAAGTCAGCACTGTTAGGTCAGCTGGGATCTAAGTTTATCTGTAATCTGTTGTTTTTACAATTTGTCTTGATAAAGTCTGATTACTGGCAGGATCAAACACAACTTGTCTTCATCGCATGACCTGTTGCTGCAGGCGGGGGTTTTCAAGCGAGTAAGTCAAGTGTGATTTGTCCTTGAAATGTACAGGAAAATTAGATAAAATGTATCAGCTGCCATATATATATATATATATATGTATGTATAGGGGTCTGAGTGTCTAAATTTCTTACATCTAGGAAAGACACTGGATTTAGTTTTGTGTGGATATTTCTAATTAGCAGCTCCACTTTAAATAAGGTATCAGTTTTCAAGACTAAAGATGCCAATGTCTGCAGGTACATTTATCTTTAAAATAGTACGACAAATATAGGAAGTAGCATCAATATTGTACACTACCCAGGATTCAGCTCTTTCCTTAATAGAAAATGCCTTGGAAACACAAGGGTTGGGAAATATACTGTTTTCATCTATAGAAGAATATCTTGGGGATTTATTCTTTTTTTTTTTTTTTTTTTTTTTTCATTTTTGAAGGATATACATTCGTCTTGGTTTTTGCTTCCAAATATAGTTTAAGGCTATTTGGTAAAGTATATACCAGATATCAGGCTCAATTTTACAGGGTTTTTTCCTCACAGAAACTTCTCAAAACTTCATCTCTGAAGATTTGTATCTTGAAGCTAAACATGCTTTATCAGCTGTGCTCCGAAGACAGAACTCATGCTTAATACTACACACTATAGGTAAAAGAGAAGGAAAAAGAAAACCAAAAAAACCCCAAAAGAAAACAGATTCGAAGCAATGTCAGATCTGCATAACCTATGATACTTCATGTTTTCAGTCATCCATCAGGCTGCAGGGTGCATGGGATTCAGATTTAAAGTGCTCATCAGGTGAAGAACCAAAGTGCTCGAGTATAATTAAATAGCTGTTCTGCCTATGGCTAAATACATTGCATTTGTTAAAGCAGGCAAACAGGGGATGCGGTAGTGGGGGCTGTCTGTCTCACTGGGTTCAGACTGTTTTGACCTAAAGTAGTGTTCAGTAGGATTCAAACCTCAGAGTCAGGGGCTGCGGGTTACTCATCTTATTGCGTCTCCACCTGAAGACTTCTAAGTGCTGGGTTGCTCGGTTGGCTCTGGAAGGTAGGTGAAGTGGAATAATTCTGTCTCAATTTGTTTTAAATTAAAGCCTCTTGACTGTGCTAGTCACCAACTCTCTCTTCTGCGAGGCTTGAAAATATATTATTTTCCGTATATTCCATAGCTGGAAATCACTTATCTCTTGAGTCATGTTTTTTTTTTTTTTATGTCTGAAGCAAGCAAGAAGCTTATTCTTGCCATAAATGATACTGCATAGAAAAATAGTTCTAAAAAAAAATACAACTGTAAACCACAGTTCACCTTTACCTTAACATAACCATTTAAACTTAGATATACTTACCACTCACATTCATATTTCTTAAACTGTTTACAACATCACAACTGGCATTTTAAACAAGCAAGATTTTTTTTTTTTTTCTCAAGGATACCCTGGAAACTCAATTGATATAACATTTTGAGAGTTTGAAATATTACATGTAGCACAGCTCTTGAAATGAAAGAGAGAAGGTTTATAAAAGAAATGTTAACACATAAAAGAACTGTTAAAAATGCAATGAGTGTTCCAAAGGAGCGAGTATAACTTTTTCTTTACACATCTTGCTACAGAAGATCTAACTTTTAAGGCTTCCGTTTTTCTTTCACCCATCACTCAAGTCCTCTTGCATTATCATTTCGCTTAGGTTTCAGAGTGTCGTTATACTGCTAACAGCAAACATTCCTCGGTGGGCATTCCCACCACCACCAGACTTGTATGCTTCTTGGTTTCTGATGAACTTTGGAGTTTTAGTGGCTGGACATCCCTGTTCATCTCCAGAAACTTGACATGACTTGGGAGGCCTAACGTTATTTTGCAGTAACAAAGATGAGAAGAGTGGCAGAGCACATGGGTAAATGTGTTAGCTGGGTTCTAGGAAAAGAAACTGGAGGTCAGAGAGATAAATGGGTTCTTTCCTTCCTGCTCTTTACATTTGTAGCACCTTCTACTTGGATTAGCTAATGCCTCTAGTGAATGGTGAGATGCACCCATTTATAGTTTGTTATTCTTATCCCTAATTATCACACATTTTATAAAAATATAAATAACAAAAAAGTAAGCTGGGTTCCATCTCAAGAGGTGTTTCTTGTTGTCCTCTGAGAATATATTGGATAAGTCAGGTCTCAACAAGCCCTATCCATTGTAGCTGATTGTAAGTCAGACAATAAATACAAAAAGAAGTCGTTCTTGCGGTGAGCTCAGCAAATTCTGAGGAAATCAAAAGCATTCCACTGTGCTTATGGCACAAAGAACACAACAGCAAGGGCATATTTAGTGGAGAGAATGAGACAAAAATTACCAGGTAAGTGACAAACTGTACAAGCATTTTGTTTAAAAAAGGAACTCTGCAGCATTCTGTCTTTAAAGCCGGGTTTGAGCCTCTGGGATATATATCTCGATGCTGTCTGCACGCTCTGTGGCTGAATTTTGTGGGAAAGAGGCTGCTCTCTTAGCAGCC
>NW_009258947.1:732424-746731 GCF_000687185.1 Egretta garzetta
TCTCTTAGCAGCCATTAGCCGTCTTCTAGCTTCTTGTCGCTGTCTGTCGGGTAGGTCCAGAGATTTTTCTCTCGTGATAGGGAATTTTCCTTTTGGGGGCTTCTTTGGTACAGGAGGAGGAACCTTTCTTTCTTCCTGCAACAGGGTATTAAAACTGAGGGTGAACTACGTGCGGAAGGTACCATCAGCAGAGCATGCACATCGAAGACATGAAATGCAAAATACTGGTGACACCCATCAAGCATGCTCAATTTGTGCTCTCCAATCAGCTGACTAATGGATTACACAAATAGCTATCCACGCTAGGGACTCTGAGAAAACCCTCTTGCTTCAGCAACCATTATGAATTCTGCAGTCCTGTGACGTAAAAATGACTACGCTTCCTTCTACAGTCTTTGCAGGTACCCTGCACATGCAATCTGTGTACCTTGCCTTCATATGAATTTGTTTAATTTTAGCTGACACATTATAACATCCATTATAAACAGAAACACACACTGGCTCTCCAATAAGAATTCAGCACATCTGTGTGGTCTGATCAAGTGAAAAGTCTGTCTAAGATTAGCAGGACAGGATTTTTTAATTAAATTAATCATACTGAGTTTAGCCTCAGCTGGGTATGAGATAGCAGCTGTGTATACATGTCTATTAGTTTAGTCTCCTCTATGAATTGCTAAATGGAAACATGCAAGCACCAACCAGAGAGAGAACATAGGGCTAATTGTTCTGCTTGCCAGCCTGGATCATTTTAAAGAGAATTATATTGAAGAATTATCAAATTATAAAGTGAGAGTCAGTAGATTTTGGTACCAAAGCAGCTGTAAATTGCTCTGCAGGTTTTAAATCAAGAATTGTTTTGAAGTATGAAATTGATATTTTGCTCCATTTAGAGGCTGTGAAATTTCATATAAGGGCCTTAAGATATTGCAGAATCACAGAATCATACGATAGTTTAGGTTGGAAGGGATCTCTGGAGGGGATCCGATATAACCCCCACTTAAAAATAGATGCAACTTGGAAGTTAAAGCAGGCTTTTCAACATCTTATTTAATATCGGACTGGATAGCCCCAAAGACAGAGATTCCACAACTTCATACATATACAAAGGTTTGATTGATACAAATTCACAGGTACAAAGGATCAATCTTTCTGCTATATCACTCTTAAAATAATAGAAATAGTCCAGAGTATGGGCTGTTCCTTATGGAGAACACAGTTAATTTGAAGCACAGCAGGATTCAAATAATACAAAAATTGAACTGATGTGCCTATGGTTTACAGACTCTACATTTTTGGGTTTTTTTAAAATGAATTCTGAGTCTATTACCAAAATGCGTTAGCCAAGACTATATAACTAAAGTTATGTAGGAACATAGTCCCACATTCTCAGCTCAACAGGAACAGTGCAGCAGCCTAAGATGCTGTTCCCCATGACAGCCAGCTCTTCCAGTCTTTATTTTTCTCTATTTCCTGTTTACAGCCAGGAACATAAGGGTTCCGTTCCTGTTGTCCCATCTTTTTTTGTTGTTTTTTTTTTTTTTCATTTTTAGTTATTTCCCTCTTAGGAACATCACTGTTGCTGTCACTATAATAATTTCTTACTTCCAGTTGTCACTAGTAAGCAAGAATTGCAAACTCACCATCCACCAACCAGTTGGCTGAAAATTAAAATCCAAGAGGAGCATGAAGAAATGAAAGAGTTGTCAAAATGCCTCCTAATTCCTCCCAAACCAAACAAGTATTCACCTGAGGCCAACAGTACTGACTCAAACCAAATGCTGTCTTCATCTGACTGATAAAATAATCAGCAAGAATAGTGGGATAATCAAGGTGAGGGATGGAGCTCTAGAAAGGGGAAAGGCAGTTTCAGAATTATGTTGCTTTTGTGGGCAATTTGCCACCTTTGGTTTGTAAGCATCGTGGCTGGGGTGTCTCCCAGGCGGTGGAGTTGCAGGGCAGAGGTGCAGGCATTTTGCCAGAAGTACTCTTTGTCCCCCAAACTTTCATGGGGCCAAGCATTAGTGACCCACACAATGTTTTGCCACATGCTTTTATCTCACTCCTAGTATCAGTTGTGTCGTACAGGCAGGATTAAACACCGCAGTGCTCAGGTTTGAGCTTCCCCAAATGTGGCAGAGTGCTGAGTTTACCTTGACTGAATTCTCGGGCTATTGTCCTCAGTCTGAATTAATCAGAACATACTTCAGTTCTAGCCTTTAGAATGCAAATCCAAATAGTTTGAACAAAAGTGTTGTAACTTAGAAAAATTAATTTTATTTGTTATACAGTTCAGCTCAATACTGTTAACAGGAAAAAAAAAATCCTCACATCTGATGAAGGTTTCTGTGTATAAATTGGGCCATGCCAATTAGACATTTTCTAGGGTTAGAAACCTATCGTGTTTTACTATTGTATTTAACACAAGGAGACTGCAGGACTATAAATGGGGACTAAATGGTATTGTCCATGGTCTGCTTACCTTCCTTTCAGGTGATTCTATTATTTTCCAGTCATTGAGTTTCAACTGGTGCAGTTCATCAAATTTCATGCTGACATCTTCAATTGAGAGCTGCAATAAGTCCCAGAAACCTGCTAGGTCCTGGGAAGTTGGTCTCGGCATGGCACTCGGGTCCTGTCATGCACAAAGGAGAGAATACAAATAGACCAGGAGGCTTTAAACAACGTGCTTTGAGGCAGGAAAGGCATCACGCCAGATGACATTGCTGCAGGGCTGCTCAGTGCTAAGGCTACAAGCGCTTCACAGCTGGGAGCCGTCACCGGAAGGTTGTGCCTCCTACACAACCCAAACATGAATGAGTTGGATGTCATCCACGAGCCTTCCTGAATCCATGTGGCACAGGAAGTTCCTTAGCACCATATACTGTGCTGACCTGCGTTTCTAAAAAGGAACAAGCTGAGAGCCTCTGCCTGGGAAAGGGAATGTGGTTCATGCTCTAGCTAGCCTGAAGTCCTTCTGGTTAAGCATTACCTTCATGATAGCTGATTAGAAGACAAAACACCACCATGAAGAAGTTTCTGAATTTATGCTGAAGTTATGTTGAATTCGATGTTTACATTGTCTTGCATTTTCAAATGTGTAAAAGGTGTAAAATTTTGATGGGGGTATTAGGATTTTGTTCTCCAGGGGGTCGAATCATGCTCAGGAACTGGAAAGGCACCATCCCCAAGTATTGCAATTAAGTGGCGCTATGTGCATAACACTTAATGGTGCAAACATTTGCTGTAACAATTAGCAAGATGACCCTTAATTTGACTATCAACATGGTGTCTTGTGCTAGATAAAAATTACATTAAAAGGTAGCATACAGACTCTTAACCCTATGTTCTATGTGCATTGGTACTAGTTCAATAAGACAGGCTTGCCACTTCAATGAAATAGGGTTTAATTGATAAACATCTCTGCGAAGATAATGGAGAAATGTCTCTTCCCTTCTGGGGCATGAGGAAGCAGTAAGATCATCTGCACATGGAGCTGGGAGAGACGGAGTTGAAACCAGGCCAAACAGACTCTGGATCTCTCCCTTCCTGGGCAAAAGATGTAATGACTAGTTGACTATGTTAGAAACACTGGTGTTATTGCTGAAGCAAGACTCTGTGCCCCACCTTTCACAAATCTAGTGGACAAAGACATTTTTCGTATTGAACACAACCTCACATAGTTGCCTAAAAACTGGGAGGTAAGTCAGCATTTCTATTGAATTCCTCCCTTGAATTGCACATTTCTAGGGGTCTTACACCAGGAATTGCTACTCAGACTTGGGTTTGCAGATGCCACTGTGGGACCTGAGTGCCTGGAGCTGGGCATGACAGCATGCAGTGACACCACTATCTAAACCCCTTTGGCAATCCTGGCCGAGAACCAGCCTAAAAGCCTAGCCACTTCAAAGCCTTCTTGACTAGAAGAAAGTCTCCTTTTCATAGGAAGTTTCAGGGACTTAACAGAACTGGCCACATAGATTATAATGGACTTCTGGGGAACATGATACAACTCCAGATTAGTGTTCACTGAAAACAACTTGATTGGGTAGATCCCAGTTTACTCCAAAACCATTTACAATTTATGTCAGTGGTATTAGTTACTCTAGAGAGTTCAATATCTCAGGCTTCAGGAACCAGCTCCCTGTGTGAAATTTGTTAGGACAGTCCCACAGCAATATATCTTATATTGCAATCTGTTCTCTCCAGCCTGGTGTCCTCAGTTCCTTTCCCCAGTTTCCTCTAAATACCCATAAAATGATGCCACTCATAGAAATGCCATTGCCTTCTGAATCAAGGCTAATCACTCTTCTATACCTTAGTGTGCCCCACTGCTCATCGTGTTTGAGAAGATCGCAGCCTCCAGCGCGGCCGCTGGCAGAGGAGTGTGCGGTGCATTGACTGGGCACAAGAGGGCTGCCTCCTGCCGCTATCGCTTATGGATTCACAGTCCACAGATAAATGCTGGCACGAATAATAATATTACAGCTAACTAAGTTTTGAAAAGATTGGCTTAAACCTGCTTCTTCTCAGAAGCTGCTCATTTATTTGTATCTTACTTGGAATTCGGCTTTGCAGCTCTCCTTCTGAAGTAAGCCTAGAGCAAGCAAAAAGTACCTAGCTGGTGCTCGAGCCGCTCTGTTTTTGCCTGCAACCATGACATATTGAGCGATGATCTCACGAGCTGAGTAGGATCTGTGCTGACTCGAGAGTATGGAGGAGGACACTTCAAAGAAAAACCAGGCTGTTACAAGAGATAATGTGAATAATGCAGGAGGGAGTAGTTATTAATCAGTGATGTTTTTTTTTTTTCTAGCAATTAGTGGCAACAGTACAGTGTAGGAGATAGCCAGGCAGATTCTTAAAAAACCTTCATCCCTAAGTGAGAGTCTTTGGTAAGATAACTTAACCCAGAGCATAATCAAATGTGTCCCTTGAAGTTCCCATCACCCGTTAGAAAAGTCCATAGGCGATGGGGGAGTTTCCTGGTTAAATTCCAGTTTGAGAAATTATATTCCTCTTCCTCAACCTTTGCTGCATTTTGAATTGGAAGAACTAAACGCCATTGTTCTTTGGCCTACGTTTATGCTTATTGTTGTTGAACACTGTTAGAGAAACGTGTGTGGTAGCCCTCTAAGTGCTAGATGTTTTTGAGTGGGGGAATGCACTAACTGGCTGCTATCAGGCAGCGTTCCCATGGGGCACTGAGATGGTGCCTTAGGAGCATAAGGAAAGCCTGCTGTGGATACGGACCAAGTGACTATTTAACAACAAGCTCTGTCATTAGGCATAGGAAGAAAAGCCTCAAAACATGAATGAGCTAAAAGTCCGGTTCTGCGGTTGCTGCTTTCTGCAGAGCCCATTGCTGATTTAATGAAGCTGAACAATATTCAGAGCCTAAATCTTCAGATAAAGCTGCTGTTATGGAGTTCAAAGGTTTGTTATCCAAATAAGAAGACAAATAAAATCTTGCCAGTTTTTTGGTCACATTGTCTGCAAAGCTGTGGATTTCTCCTTGTGCTCCTATTGCTTTTGCAGTAATGAATTGTTCGCACTTCCAAATAGCTGACGGCTGTGCTGAGCAGGAGCTGCGCTTGTTATTACAGTAATGCTCTCGAGCACAAGTGCTGGACCCACTTGAAGATAAATGAAGTGGAGTGGAGGTTAGGCTCTCCAGACCTTAGTTTGCATAGCTTAATCAATCAGGTAATGGAGGGCACTTTGAAATTTGTAGTGAGAAACTTCTGGACATTGATGAAGTTTTCCTTCTTTTACTATGAAGTAAAAGACTAGATAGGGAGTGCACATGATGTATTTGATATTACAAACGTGGTCGTCTCCTGCTTGCCTGACTTTGCATATTTCCTCTGTCATTCTGTAACAGCTATTAAAATTCTTGTTTTGACAGAGTCTTTGAAGTGGATAATTGGATCCTTTCCTAATGAGGACCGTATATCTTATCATTTTCTATCAGAAGGTAGGACATTTTTGGCATTACTTTCTCGGTAATATTTGACTACGATTTCAGGAATTCTGGATGTTTAAGGATGGAAAGGAGCAAGTAGGTCTCTGCAGAATGAATGTTTTGCCTTAAGAAGTTATGTGGCAAATACCAACAAGTAGAGAAATGTATCTAACCAGACATACAGGTCATGTCTGCTGTCATGCACGCAACAGAATTCAGCACTTTTAATATATGAGGTGCAAGGGCAGTCAAAAGGTGAAAGTTAGACTTGAAAATCAAGTGAGCTGAAGAAAGTAGGTGCTCTACCACCAGCCATAGCTCAAAGAATTATGTTCTTCTGTTGATTAGTATCATCTTGCCACAACGTTTATATCACTGGTGGCTGCTGTCATATTAATGAAGATAACATTTAGAATTGAATTCGTCTCTAATGAACTTCCAGAACAATAGCAGTAACTCTCACAAGTAATATACTGCATCTGTTCCTTTAGCCCTAGGACATCTTATATGTAATTGGCAATGCAAATTATTAAACCCAATTTTATGAACATTATGTATATTCCCATTCCCAAGATCAGTCCTATTTTCAGGCAGGTAGAAAGCTGGATCACGTATTCTCCACTACTCTGCTATTTTACTATTCTCCACTTACTGTAATGTGAAAATTTTCTCCTTTCTTACCAGAAATACAGTTACTATTTTAGGATGTTACAAGAATAAGCCATCATATTATGTCTCAGAAAACTTGCATTTGTTTCCTTCTGGTTTTGGTTTTTTTTTATTTTAATAAAGACAGCAAAAAAAAAAAAAAAAAAGAAAAGACAAAACACAGCCAGACTGAAATTACTGAAATTACATGTTTGCTTTGACAAAAAAATGTACTAACACCATACTTAAGGATCAAGTTAAAAAAAAACCAAAACCAAACAACAAAGAAAAAGAAGAGCTGTAAGACAAAATGTGAGACATGAAAGTGACATTTTAGAATGCTGCTGTTTGGGTAAGCTACACTTGGTTTTTTGTTGCCTTTGAAGGAAAAGTATTAAATAATAAAATTTAAAGTTATGTTTTGCACAAATAGCCTTAAACTCTTCAAGAATGGCCAGACATGGTGACTTACCAGATTTTGCTGACAAAGCCAATAAAATTGCTGGAATTTCTGAGACATGAGGAGCTGAGCACTTCCAACAGCACTTCGGATCTTACCTAGGACTAAGCATACAGACAGGTTATTACCAATAGATGTCTTTTGGCAGTAAATACAAAATAAAGCTAAAGAAACATGTAGCCGAAATGACTGTTTATTTTACATGGGAAGTAAATATTTGGTTTTACTGCTTGTGATTATATACATAAAATATTTTTGAAAAAGATGGAGACATAGGAAAGCTCTGTGGCACCTTACACTTTGGCAATAAGAAATGATATATTAATAACTCAGAACAAGTAAGATTATTTGCTTAAGGAACTAGAAGAAAACTAAGAAATATAGACAGCTTCCTGAAGTGGGCATTACAGTGATGGTTTTGGCTGGGATAGAGTTAATTTTCTTCACAGAAGCTGGTATGGGGCTGTGTTTTGTATCTGTGCTGGAAACAGTGTTGATAACACAGGAATGTTTGCATTACTGCTGAGCAGGGCTTGCACAGAGTCAAGGCCTTTTCTGCTGCTCACCCCACCCCACCAGCGAGGAGACTGAGGGCGCACAAGAATTTGGGAGGGGGCACAGCTGGGACAGCTGAGCCCAACTGACCCAAGGGGTATCCCAGACCATATGACATCATGCTCAGCACACAAAGCTCAGGGAAGAAGAAAGAAGGGGGGACATTCGGAGTGATGGCATTTGTCTTCTGAAATCACTCTTACCCGTGATGGGGCCCTGCTTTCCTGGAGATGGCTGAACACCTGCCTGCCAATGGGAAGTAGGGAATGAATTCCTTGCTTTGCTTTGCTTGCATGTGCAGCTTTTGCTTTACCTATTAAACTGTCTTTATCTCAACCCATGAGTTTTCTCATTTTTACCCTTTTGATTCTCTCCCCCATCCCACTGAGGGTGAGCGAGTGGCTGCGTGGTGCTTAGTTGCTGGGTGGTGTTAAACCATGGCAGCACACATGCGTATGTTTTTGAGAACAAGAACCAGTTAGATGCCTGTTCCCTCTGACGTCAAAGGGAGCTTTACATGTACCTTGGGTAATATCTTCTGGTTCTGCAATCACTAATGACTTCACTCAGTTGTGTGGATGATCCCTCTTTATCTTGTCTGTTCTGGGGGTAAGATTAATACATTAAATTATAACGTAAGATACTCCTACCATAAGGATGAGATCCTCAGAGGAATCATGTCTCTGAGACATGTCTTGGCACCTCCATTAGGAGTTACAGGTTGCCTACCCAGGAAAATACACAAAGACCTAAGCACAGGAGTTTCAGACAAAGTGGGACACAGGTGGGTGCTCCAGGACTTTGCTGAATCATGATCAGCCCCATGTTTCATTGGGCTTTCCCCAGGGTACTTAGTCAGGGTACTTAGCATTTACAGTGTGCATAAGCATAGGGGAAAGGGACCGAATTCATTTTACTTGACTTTGCTTCCAAGAGTCATCTGTCTAAATCAAAATTTCTGGATGCGCTATAATCAGTAATCTGAGCTCATCAGCTCAGCCATGTTAGGCACTTATTTTTAGATGAGCTGAATCTCTTCCTGGAGATGCCTATTTCTTTCTGTTGAGTGGAGTGCCTAAGGGGACTGGCTTATCCCTAGAAAACAAACTCCTCCTGGACTCCCACACTTGCTGGGATAAATACCATGCTTTGGTAGGTAGCAATATACTTTCCTACACCTCCTTCCTACACATCCTTTCCTCCACTTCCTTTCTTCCACATCCATCTCTACGCTGAAAAAGCAACACTTTAAAAAGCATTATAAGCTGGCATTTCAATGGAAGATTGATTTTATCTGGAGAATTTCCAGATCTTTAAATAATGTTTAGAGTAAAGATAGAAAGAGGCACTGGTAGGGGTGAGGCAGGAATTACTCTGACATCTTTTAATTCAATTTGAGGAAACCAAATTGATAATTCAAGCAGGATGCAGAGGGTGGAATGAAGCTACAATAGCACAGCAGAACTAATCTGCAGCCTGTGATATAGGAAACATTAAACTCTGGCAGGGCTTAGCATTTTGTTGTTATTGAGAATCAGTATAGGAGGGAACTGAGCGGCATGTGAAAGCAGCATTTTGGTAGCAGGCATCGCATTTTAATTCTGCTTGCTCGAGACCACTGAAACATATGCTTAACCACAAGTGGCAGCAAGAGATGCTTTGGAAGTTTTAGGCTCCAGTTCTGTGGAAACATACAAACTCTGTAACTTTATAAGCATGTGTTAATAATATGTAGAACTGTGGTTCTCAAACTCTATTCCATTTTCTGTTAGACAAGCAGTACAGCTGCACCGTAACACTAAAATAAACAGCGACATGCATATTCATCATCAGTCCCATGTGGTGCCCATTTGTGAAAGGGTTAAGTGGTTCAGGGCTGCGTGAGTAATTCACTGGGGTTTTGTTTTTGTTTGGTTGTCCAAGTGAAAAAAAGCATTCTAATTGGTGTGGGGTTTTTGATCACCAAACCCCCCACTTTTCTCTGCAGAATTATTGGCATATGGAAAGCCATGTTTTGGGTGTTAAAACAGGAACAAACATACAAAAACCTAAATAAAAAAGAAAAGCTTAATTTGATCTGGAACAAATTACTTTGATTTAAATTTCAGGATTTTTAAGAGGCAAAGACTTAAGTGACAAACAGCCTTGTATCCTCCTTTTCCCTTGGTGCTCTGTAGCTGAGGTCAAAAGGCGAACTCCCAGTGTGGGGTCAGAGCCCCTTCTTTGCCAGGAGGGGGAATTTTGCTGTAGCAGGTCCCTGACGTCGCCTATTCTGGCCTACGTTCAACTATTCACTGGGCAGAAAGGGATTGAGCATGATTCTGTAGGCTGATGGGTGTAGTGCTTGTCTCATAGTGAGTGAAGTTCAGTTCTAGTTTCCTCTGCTGAATTTTATAGTTCATAGCTCAAATACATAGCTTGAGGAAGGGACATCGGTTTTGCCCTGCTGCAGGAATGTATATCTTGACCGAATCTATATATGACTGACAATTTCTAGTGAATCTCACAGTTACCCCAAAGCCCATATTAAATAAACATTTGTTTTATCTTCCTTATCCTGAAGGATCACGTCAACAAGCATCAGTGACTCAAAGCCCAGTCGGACCAGACAAGACTTAGGCACTGGCAATGCAGCACTCTGGTGCGATACACGCCCATTGGGGCTGTAAGACGGTGGTTCTGAGCTACGTGCATGTGACACCAAGTCACAGTGGTGAATACACATCTATAATCACTGCCTTACCATCTACTAAAGGTCTAACTCTATGTCCATTTCGAGAAGTAAATCAGACATAATAAAACATAGAAGTTAGAAGCTCTCATATTCATGCTACTCTGCTTTGCTGTAATTAAATTAAAGTATTAAAACACTTCAATTCATAATCTTTAGCACAATATTAATAGACAGCCAGAGCCTTGTTATTAATTTCATGCATTGGGGAATTATTCTGATGAGTGCAGATTGATTATCTCCATGAAAGAATGATGAATGTTAGAGTCTGGAGAGATTGAGATGTTTGGTGATGCCTAGAAGATTTTGCTTGTAAATAAATGATGATAAAATCTATCAACACATATAAATATATATAATTTTCATATAATCCATATACCTCCCTCCATTAAGATAATCTTATATTTACTTGAATGTCAGGAAAGAGCCACACAACCTTAATTCTGCTCCTTGAAGCATATGAAACACTCCAAGGAAGACACACAAAGACCTGACCATGACTTCAGTAGAAGCAGACTCAGGATTCATACCCTGGATAGAGATGGCGTAAGTAAGTTGCCTGTATACAACACGCACAGTTAACACAAAGGTGCCATTTCCTCTGCCATAAGCACATTACAAAATCGCAAGCAGTGTGTCGGATTGCTTCAGAAATGCTACAAAATCTTGTAATTGAAACGGGTTTCATATCACAGAGGTAGAGGGGGAAAAGTTAGACCTATATTGATGAAACCAAGTTTATAGTCTGATGCTGTAACTCTATCCTTGACAGGTTAAAAGCTTTGCTCAATTGTGTCACTGCTGCACCAGCAATGAGAAACTACTAACAATCAATCTGCTTCTGGCATTCACTGCTGTTTATTTAAATGATGTGTTTTAATTTAAATTTTCATTCCATTTGACTGTTCCATTTTTTTTTTCTATACTCATAAATAAATTGTTCCACACAAGCTGAGAAAATATGCTTGGAAAAAAACTTCAAACTGGCATTAAGTTCATCATCCTAACTCAAGGGAGGGCATAACGTTTGTCTAATCTCTAAACCTAAATTAGTAATCTTCAGAAATATATGTCTTTTTCACTAGCAACAAAGCAGGTAGGTGTAACAATAAATGTATAATGTTCATAGTGAGATGACAGCTTAGGACAGCACAGCTACCAGTTGGCAGTGCTCTGGGGGGTAGGCAGGGCAATGGGATCCTTGTGCACGAAGTGGTACTTGGTGCAAATTCACTTTTTATCTAAATGGAGCTGAATCCAAAGAGGAGAAAATTTGAGCAGAGTAATACAAACGATAGGAGCACTTCTCAGATTCCACACTATGGCACTGTCTTTTACGGACTTTAAAGACTGTTTCAGGGCAATTAAGACATTCTGTAGTCATTTGCAACACTCCAAATGTAAATTTCAACAGTTCCTGAAGGTTAAGTTTGTGAAAAGCATTAGGAAATTATGTCAGTAATTTCTCTTTGGTTAAAGGATAACCTATGTTTGGTCAAACACCTATAAAAGCTTTTATGGATGATTAATTGATGAATATACTAAAATAAATTGGTTGTGAGGGTTTGTTTGGTTTTTTTTTTTCTTTTTTTCAAAGTATGGGAGATTTAACTCTATGTTTTCTGTTGCTATTTGGCTCTGTTACTAAAGCTCTTGCAGTACTGTGGAAATATCATCCAGAGGATCAGCAAGGAAAAATCCAGCATCCGTGGAATGAAGGGGTAAGCCTTTTTTACAACTAGAGATCACTTTACTGTGCCAGCAGAGCTCCTAACCACGCTGCAGAAGATACCAGAAAAACAACCTTTCTGCTGGCATAGTTTATACTAGAGTTAATTTTTTTGAACCTCTCAGGATTTTTATCTAAGAGTAAACTCTGTATGGCTGTTCTCCATTTGCCTTGTGTACTGAAATATTTCAGTGGCCAAGCATGTGGCATTCAGAAGCCCAGGATGTCTCCTGCTTCCCTCTGCCAGACCTTGCCTTCAAGCTGCAGGCAGGGACTGCGGCTCCCCTGCTCCCCCCCTCCCTGCACCACCAGTCCCCCTGCTCCCATCACAGAGCTCGCAGGCGGCAGAGTTCTGGCCCTCTTGGTCTTCAATAGCTTTGTGACAATTGAGAGCGTTTTTCTTGTCAACACCTACACACCAGTAATAGCCAAACACAATTTTCAGGGTGTAAAACTGAAACTCCAGTCAGCACCCTTGAGAAACACATATCTTTGCTTGAAGGCACCCTGCTAGTGCAAATGATCAGATGACTTACCCTGGGAACAGTTACAGCCACATATACACTTTTTATATATAGCTATATAAGTTATAATAAACACTGAGAACACAAATAACTGCCCCACAAACAATATATGAACTTTGCAGAGACTCCAAAATACAATTCATGGCAACTGACCAAATTAACAAATTCTGTGAAAAGAAAAAGAGAGAGGTTATTTTTTCTGCAATTATTATCTTCTTCTTTTCTAAGACCTGATGAGTGAAGTTCTTAAAACAACATTACGGGAGAAAAGCTACAGTGAAAGAAAAAATCAATACAGCAATCAGACAGCTTTCTCTGATCTCAGAGCTATTGTGCTAATGCAGAAAATGGAATTGTTTTCTAAAATGCAATTCTATTTTAACTCTTCCTGTGATTAAAACAAAATAGAAATGGTATCATAATAACAGCCTTCTCCTATGAGATGCAAAGCTATATTTGGTCTTCAGGTACAATTAATATACCCAGGCCAAAAATAAATGATTCAGCATTAACAGTGACAGTTTGAATGTGCAAACTTTGCCGTGAAATGTTTTGGGAATAGTAGCTCCTGCTGGAAGATGGAAAAACATCCAGTTGCTTCTGGCTCCCCCGTTTGTGTGTATTTTCCTCAGGGAACTGCCAAATGCTTAAATATGTCAAGATACATTTGATGCTGGGATATCATTAAACTTTAGTTCTTGTGGATACATACCTTTCGACCTCCACAGCTCAAACTGGGGATACAACATGTGTCAAAGACTCAACAGGAAAAAAAATATTCACACTGAAATTTTAAAATGCTGTGAGCTCATTCCCTCGGTGAAAATAATTCTTTGATAACTTCCTTTTACTTGATGTAAGCTATTTTAGGTGAAGGGATACAATTTGGAATGTAATTTGGAAATTATTTGAGGAAGATCTTGAAATGAGTCACATAAAATAGAAAATCAGAAGTCTGGGTCTCAGTTCTGACAATCAGCTGAAGTCAAACATCTGATTTTGCATACGCTATGTAGACTGTGTAGATAAGCATTTCTCTAACCTATTAGGGAGGTCAAAATGTTCCCTCAGACACAATTAACCACTTCAGTTAGTTTAAAAAGGGGATTTCAAGGGTTGGTTTCAGTTGTGTTTTATCAGGGAATTGCTCTTTCTTTTTTCTTACAGAGTAGTCACTCTGCAAACGGCGAAACACAAAATCCTGACACTCTCTTATGTTTACTGACTGAGATGTTCTAGGTTAAAAGGGTGTCACTAACTCTGAATATTAATAAAAATTTTGTCCAATTTGTCTTCATGTCCTCTGTACGATTTACTGAAAACTATCTTCCTAATTGCCGTTTCCCCATGCAGCAAGGTGTTCCAGAGTATTTCTGGAGTGCAAGAGCACAGCTTCACATGGTGGGAGGGAGGGTGGTTCTGCACCTGGGAATGGGTCATCAGCTAAAATCAGCTCCTTGAAGTTTTCCTAATGTGATACACAAGCAGCTTCATATCCCAGAGAATAACACCACTAACTCCCTATCTGTGTCTCCAAGTGAGGAAGGAGTACTGACGTGAGAGTATTTCCACTGCTCATTTCATGCAGTTGCAGATTTGCTTAGGGCTGTGCATGAGGAAGAGCTTGCAGAGACAGGAGGGAGAAAAAGCCCACCACTTGCCTGCAGACTTCTCACTGGCCTCCTAGGGAAAGGGGAG
>NW_009258947.1:746754-754547 GCF_000687185.1 Egretta garzetta
GAAAGAGAGGGCCTAACTACCTGTGTGTTTGCTCCTGCTCCTAATAATTTTACTCTTTCCAAGGAGATTAAAGTCTTGCTCTTTGAACTTCTGCGTCAGATCATAAGCATGGATGTCCCCACATCAGTAACAGGCAACCTTGGAAGCACGTGCTTTGGGATACTTAGTGATGGCAGAGAAATGTCAGTATTCAGCAGTGGCAAAGATTTGAAGAAGTATTAAAAAAATAGCCATTACAAAAGAAGGCTTGGAAATCCTCATACAGGCTAAGCAAAGAAAAATGTCTTATTATTCATACTTTAACAGCCCCTGGGAGGGTGTTGAAGTCTTAACAGTATCAATGCAAAGGGAAAATTCTCAGCTCAGCTCCGCCATGATGAAAATAACGACGAAAACCTACTCTCCAAAAAGCACCAGAGGCTGAAGGAAGAAAAACCGCCTTATGCTCTCCCCCACCCCAAATCCTTTGTTACTTGGCAGACTTGTGCACAATATAGTGGAGAAATAACACTGTAAAATAAAAAATGATGAAGTAAAAATGTAGACGTTCTTTCTTTTAAAAAGGTCAGTGCAAGAAATAGAAATCGGCCTTTTAGTCACCATGCAGGCCTGGCTCATGACCTGAGGGTAGATCACAGCAAGAACTCATTGAGAGTGAAAGACTATGGTCAGGAAAGAGTATTCAGAGGTGATGGTGAGATTTGTGAGAGTGCAAGAAAAGATGCTAGTAAGAAAACTTAATATGAACTAATTTGTGATCTGAAAAAATCTCAGCTGAGACAATAATTCAGATTGGCAGGGATTGAAATATTTATAAAACGGAGCCTGAAGAACAAGGATAATTGACCTCAGAGGGAATCACAGGGAGCTGGCTACTGAGTACTAGGACCACTTTGATATATTACTATCATTAGTGCTGGCTTGGATCTTGTTCCAAAATAGTCTACATTATTTTTCACTTTATCCCATCACTCCTTTCAAGGTGTCCACAGGACGTGAGAGAATAATAATGATTCTTGACAAAATTCTAATAAGAAAATGCAGCTGAACTATCTAGTAGTGCATATGCCTGTGTAACTGCTGCAGCGCTTTAACTATTGTTCTTGCCTACTCCTTTCTGTTCTTCCAACAGACCCTGTGTGATAGGTAGAAGAATGAAAATATTTTTAAAATTGCTGTTCATTAGTAAGAGGCAAATTCGCAGGTTTCAGGAAAACATCAAAAAAATGTTCACGTAGGACCACCTTGTGAGCTCTGGAAAAGGGTCCAGTGCTGGAGCTGTACAAGTGAACGGGAAGAATGTGTCAGTGTTGGAACTGTGGATGGAACCATTTGAGCCATATCTAACACCAGACTTTGGTCATGCGCGTGACTCTACAGTTGGCTCTTCAACTACTTCTACAAAACCTTACTGAGGGAAATGCCAGCTTGCACAGTCAGTTGCAGGACGGGGGTCTTATATCTAATGGTTCTGTAGAGTGTCTTTGGTACTACCAAGTGAGTAAGATAAAACCACAGACCACAACTTTATCCTAGCAGATTTCTTATTTAAGCAGCCATCTAGAAGAAAAGATACTGAAATTTCTTACTTTCTTCAGAAAGATCATTTTCTTCTGCTTCTCTTTCCATTTCTTTACACCATCCTTCCATTCTCTTAGTTTCAGTATGTAGCAACTTCATAAACCAAGATCCATCCCGTCGACAAGGAGACATTCGACCAGTCTCGACTGTCTCAATGGCTGGCTCTAGCCAGGGTTCTGGTGGTGGGAGGTTTGAGGTGTCAACCGGGGTCCTATAATCTTCTCTGTAACTGAACAGTCCCTGTGTCCGTACAGTTCTCACTGCGCTGTATTGGGTGGGTGTGCTGGGCTCTGAGTGCTGCTGGAACGATGAGCCAAACTGAAGTCCCTTGTCCTCCATGGTGATGTGTCCTGGAAAGCCTTCCAGTTCCAGGTCAGCCTGGACAGCTGCTGTTACACTGTTTGAGCGCTTGAATCGTCCGTGTCTTGGTGAAGAGGGAAGAAAGAAAAGAGGTTAAGACATATAAATACGTAGGTGATTATGCAGAGGCACAGAATAATGCTTCAGTGAACAGATTCTCTTTTTCTCCTTGGACTTTATGCTGAATATTTTTTCTTTGTGCATGTCTCACTAAAATAAGACATTGAGTAACAACAGAGAGGAAAACCAAAATGCATAGTGTCATAGTTGATCTGAGCAAAGATACAAAAGAAAATCATTTAAATTATCTCTGGAAGCAAATATTGATTTATTCTCATACTACAAAATGTCATGTACCATTACTAAATGAACTGGCAATAACTAGCAAATAACTAGCAGAACTGCAGGGTTACATCTCCTGATAGAAGTCTGTAGAGTACATGTATAAAAAAATTTTGCATATTAAGAATTGCTATTAGATAAAATCTAAAAACCTAAAAATAAGTTAGGACTGTTGAGAATCCTTTAATAAAAGAAAAATAGTAGCAGCAGGTTTAAGACTGTGGTATTTTTTACTTGCCTCATAGGGTGGTCATTAAATGTTGATTTTCTCTTGTGGTATGCCACCAAATAATGACATTGTAGAAAAACTTTATGTTAAAAAGTTAGATAGAGAAGCAAAGATTATTTGTGAAATCTTTTAAATTACTTCTAGTCAATGATGGTAAAAGGCAATTAGCAGCCAGATACTGTCTGACAGCTGCCATGAAATGAGATAATGGTCCCTGTCCAGTACTTAACAGGCAGTGCCTGCCAGGGACAACCTGTGGGTCAGTACATTGGCCAGCAGTTTTATGAAGCTAGAGGAGGACTGATCAAGTGTAAAAGCTGATTCTAGTTTAGGATAAGGTTACCATGGGTTACATCTTAACCATTATATCCCCCTATGTGGACTGGGAAAGCCTGGATCAGCATGAGGGGTCCTATCAAAGGAAGAGTATTCCAATATACAGCTCTTTGTTCTGGCAATAATGAAATTATATCAATCCACTACCTTAATTTAAAACTTTCATTTCCTTCCCTGCAATTAAAGACTGGAAAGTTAACTAAACATTAAGCAACTGCTAAGTAATCTCTACAAATTTTACCAATGACCAACATGCATATAAAAAATTTGGCTTTGTGAATTATTTA
This sequence comes from Egretta garzetta, assembly GCF_000687185.1. NCBI lineage: Eukaryota > Metazoa > Chordata > Aves > Pelecaniformes > Ardeidae > Egretta > Egretta garzetta. The sequence continues at coordinate 749,890 of NW_009258947.1, forward strand.
GGGGCAGCGCTTGCCAGATGTTTGTTATTAACTCTGTTTACAAATGTGCATTCTGTTATGAAAGACTACAGATTTTTGTACATGCTTGAATTACCGTTTTTCATCTTCCACTTGTACTCCAACAGAGTGGTATTCCCGTAGGCCTCGGCTTTCAGTATCTGAATCAGTTGCTGTTTCCACCTAATTCAACACAAAAGATACATCTGCAGAGTGAGCACCGGCAACTCAGCACTATTTCTACCTGCACTCATTCAAAATTAATTATATATTTCCTCTCTTACTGCTAAGAAACACCTGGCACAGTAAAATAAATGAAAAAAGGTATTCAGCCTGGTATCATTGTTTGGTGCTGTGTTTTATAAAGCTTTGCACAAGTACTTCTGTTCTGCTATGTAATTCCGTATTTCAAACCTAAACAGATGTAATTACTCAGTTCAGTGGAAGCAGGGAGTAAGCTTGGTCTGGAAGAGCTGTTCTTAGAATGAAGAATCCACAGGATAGCCCCTTTTTATATTACCATAAAACAGTCTCATTATAGTCCTTGATTTACAAAATAAAATAAAATCTCAAGTAGCCCGATAAACTTGCAAGTGATAAAAAGAAATGCTGCAATGAAATTTTATCGACAACTGCGTTGACAAATATAGAAGCATTTAAATGATGTGAGGGATACAGCAGAATGCCATATCTCACCTTTTTTAATAACATGGTCCTGAAAATGCTATATCAAGCAAGTAATTTATGCACTTTTTATAGTATTCCCATCTGAAATACACTTACCGAAATATATTCACAGTAGAGTTTTCTTCATAACTGAGACCACATTGCTTTTGCAAGTTTCTGTGGGATTTTATATAACACTCCCCCCCACCACACCGCCCTCAAGTCTTTGACACAGACATAACGAGTGCTGCAGTATGCAAATTATTCTGAATCAAGGGAGAGTCAGAAAAAAAGAAAAGGAGTAGGACTGATTTTTCCTTTCAAATTATATTTTCACAGTTAAATCAAAAAAAATAGTATCAGCAACCAGTTTTTCAATATGCAATACTCCATGTCTGAATTCAAAGAGTATATCCTATGATGAAGACAAGACAACTTTTCCCCTTGGAGCAACCACAGACACCTCTGGAAGGAGCCCAATGCGCTTTGCAGCTGTCTCTCAGCTGCACAGTCCCAATCCCACCAGGTTTCTGGAAGGATGCAGAGAGAAAGGGGAAGGAGGTTGGGAAGTGAATGTACATGTGGACTATGCTTCTTGAAGAAGCTGATTGCTAGTAACTTCTCTTTCCATCTTCAAGCTGTAGCTGCATGTACATTTGCATGGAAGGGAATTCCAGCCAGTAATCAGTACACGTTCATATCTACCTGGGTGCGGGTCTTGGAGATGTTCATGAAAACAGCTAATGCAGGAACCCTTTAGTAAATGTTACTAAAGGGTTTGCCGAAAGCACTGGATATCAGCATATCAAAGAGCATGCTTGAACTGTACGTTGGAGTGTCAGGCACAGGTTTGCCGAAAGCACTGGATATCAGCATATCAACTGTCAGGGAAAGACACATTTCCCAGCAATTCCATTTATTCTGCATCAGGTCTGGGAGAAAGAGCAGGCTGCTGTCTGTTTCCGCCTTGACAGTTGCGTAGAAGCTGGCAATGTTCGCTTGGACAGGCAGCGCATTGAGAGAACTAAGATATCAGACTTGGTAACAGTCTCCAAGATTTGGTGTTGTCAGTATAAAAAGAAAGATCCCTCTTGATGTTGGCAGTGAAAAAAAGTCTCAACCACAGAGGTAGGCAGCCTGGGGGGAAAAAAAACCCACAACCACCAACCAAAAAACAGGCAAGTTGGTTTCCTAGTTAAGGTGGGTCTTGGCTGCAAGATGGGTGAAAAGCTTAAGCTGTACTTGGAGGGTCACCCTCTCCTGAAAGAGCATTGCTGTAAGTAGAACAGCCATAAGGTCCCATTTCTTAGTGCAAGAGATATCTATTGGGGAAGACCCCCTTATTCATAGCATAGAAGGGTCCAAAAGAGTCTTGAATAATAAGTCCATGTATAAGCGAGGGACTACACACTCACCTAGCCCTTTCAGGGATGTGAGAAAAGCTGTGTATAAAACATCTTCATTAGAGACAGGTTCGTTTTTCATTAGAGGAGAAATGAATTAACTGGGCCAAGAATGAGATACTCATCTAGCCTGTTCAGGAGGAGCAAAGAGGCAAGTTACACTTGCAGCCTTGACTACAGTGATGAGAGCTCACTCAAATATGCAAAGACATGTTTTGAAGAGTCAGCTTATTCTCAAAGGGAAGGGAGATGGTAGGTAATGAATAAGAGCAGAAAACATAAATGCTTAGGCTGTGTCTCTTGGGTGCACCTGTATGAGTGCTAGCAGGAAGATGATGTCCAAGGTAGGGAAACATTTTCTGGAGGAAGCTGTTTGATGTTGAAATCCATAGCAACATCAGGAGTGGTCAGGAAGCCCAAACTGTTGCTAAGAGCTATTGGGCTTCATCCCCAAAGCAACCAGAGTCAGTCTGAGTTAAAACACATAATTCAGGAGCTTGCTGAGTTTAAACTGTAGTAAATAATGCCATCAAAAGGCACGTCTTCAACCAGGGATTTTGTCTCCTTCTGGAGATAAGAAGGCTAGAAGATTTTGTTAAAGTTGCAGAGACCATGGCCTTCCAAGTTCTATCTGATGCATTGTGTAAGATAAGTGAAAAAGCCAGAGAAGTTATCCCGATCTCAGACAGAGTCGCTATAAAGCACTTATTGGAGGAGGAAATTAACAAAGGAGACTGTAATTTCTGTTATTAAAGAACAGAAAGCACTTGGCAGTTTGGAAAGTGACACTGGAGGGATGCCTTGATCTCAAAATCAAGCTTTCTTCCTATGTTCAGAAAATGCAGTGGTTATTAAAGTAGGTGATAGTGATATAGGAAATCCGATGTCATGAGCATTTCCAGTCTGTCGTACTGGTAGTGAACAGGCAGGAGACATAACTACTGAGGAATGTAAGTGGGTTTCATCATGGCTTTACAGGCTTGGCAAAAATAGTCAAATATCTGGTAGTGTTGATGTCAGGTTATGGGAACGTTCAGTTTCATGCATTCTCCAAGAGGATCATGAAGGCCTGAGCAATTTGTTTCCTAAGTCACGGAAACAGTGCTGGCTGTGACAGAAAGCAGAGGATGAATCTTCTGCAGAGTATGTGTTCAAAGTGAACACAGTGGAAGGTAACTATGTAATCAGGCTCTAACTTCACAGTGTTCCAGTGACGAGTGTAATATGTCTCAGGGCAGTGACACAGGGAACAGGGTTTTCCTTTTATATCTCCTGCCTCAGAAGTTTGAAGTATAATGGACAAAACTGTCAACCTGGACATTATGAACAGTAGGTAGTCAGGGTGATTTTGAGACTGCCTCTCTCCCCTTATAGAAGCATGAGAAAATGTCAAAGTGTCACGACCAGTTAGCTAAATGTTGGAATAGAGACTGGGTATTTGTGCACAGCCTCACATGGCAGTGCTTCTGACAAGGTCTAATGACAGTGTAAAGGAGAGTCACAGTGTAACTGATCATGAATGGCAATCCCAAGGCATGAAAAGAGTCATTGACTCTATTGGTGCTCTTGAGGCTTCTTCATGCCAGGTAACATGCTGATGCTGATGGCATGATGAAGTCAGTACACCTGGATTGCTCTGGACCACAGCTGGGACTGTGTTGGACAGCGAACACGGCTTCACTAAGGGCAAATTTTGGCTGACAAATTTGGTGGATGCCTTTTATGGGGTTACAGCATTGGTGGATAAGGAAAGAGTGACTGGGACATGGTCAGTGGGATTGAGTGCATCTCTCAGCAAGTTTGCACACACCACACCAAGCTGAGTGGTGTGGTTGATGATCTAGAGGAAAGGGATGCCATCCAGAGGGACCTTGACAGGCTAAACAGGTGGGCCCATGTGAACCTCATGAAGTTCAACAAGGCCAAGTGCAAGGTCCTGCACCTGGGTTGGGGCAATCCCAAACATGGATACAGGCTGGGCAATGAGTGGATTGCAAGCAACCCTGCAGAGAAGAACTCGGGGGTACTGGTGGATAAAAAACTGAATATGAGCTGGCAATGTGCACTTGCAGCCCAGAAGGCTGACTATATCCTGGGTTGCATCAAAAGAAGTGTGGCCAGCAAGTTGAGGGAGGTGATTCTTCCCCTCTACTCCATTCTCATGAGACCCCATCTGGTGTACTGCATCCAGCTCTGGGGCCCCCAGCATAAGAAAGACATGGACCTGCTTGAGTGGGTCCAGAGGCTGGGAGAGTTTAGCCTACAGAAAAGAAGGCTCCAGGGAAACCTTACAGTGGTCTTTCAGTACTTAAAAGGGGCCTACAGGAAGGAAGGGGAGGGACTCTTTTTCAGGAAGTATACTGATAGGAGGAGGGGGGACAGAGGGTAGATTTATGTTAGATATTAGGAAGAAATTCTTTACTGTGAGGGTGGTGAGACACTGGAACAGGTTGCCCAGAGAAGTTCTGGATGCCCCATCCCTGGAAGTGTTCAAGGCCAGGTTGGACGAGGCTTTGAGCAACCTGATCTAGTGGAAGGTGTCCCTGCCCACGGCAGGGGGGGTGGGACCAGATGGTCTTTAAGGTTCCTTCC